>NW_020449019.1:1027161-1069724 GCF_003343035.1 Apteryx rowi | reverse complement strand
CGGCATCCTGCAGCTTCAGTCTTGCAACTGCTGCATGTGATGAAATGTTGTTTAACACGCATGCATTCTCAAATTGCCCCGTTTCTGGAACTGCGTATGTTTAGCACTTAGTAACATCAAGATACCATGTGCTGAGCTGATTGTTTTGTTGAGTGCTGTTTGCCAGTTTTTAGGAGAGGATATGTGGAGTAGTGCAACGCTTCTTTCACTGAAAGTTTTGACACAGCTTGCCTCTAAGCTTTATGTTGAAGTTCTTCATCGCTCCTTGAGGAAAATGGAGTTCTTAGGTGCTGGGTAGTGAAATGCGAAGCACAGTAAGTTGTCACATTCAACTAGTCAAAATAGTGTGATGTATTCTAGAACAGCATTGACTCAGATTATTAGTTTGATGAAGCTATCTAGTATGCTCATAGGGAAATGTATGTGAGACATCCTTTCCTCTGGAGAAGATGTGCTATAGTCCATATGCCAGCTTTCTAGAAAAATATTGCTTCTGAATCTCTTCTCTGATCTTGAAACTATAGCTTGCTTGATCATCATAGTATCTTTTAGACACAAAAAAGCCGTTTCTCCCAGAGAGGACTATTCAAGCACACTTTTACTGCCTTGGTGAATCAGGCATGGAATTGGTATCCTCTCCCTGAAAGCTGTAGCTGTCAGCTTGGAATCTGCCTGCAAGGTTCAGATCTAGAAGCCAGTCCTCCCATAGGATTTCTGATCTGAATTATCTATGTGGGTCTCATATTTGTTGAGAAATAAATGTGAACCTGATGCCAAATATTCAAGATCTCTTGCTGTTTTTTTTCCCTCTGTGCATAATATAAGATTTGGACAATATATTAATGTCCTTGCTATGCCGGTAGGTTATTTTTAAGTTATTGTGAAACTTAATGCATGGTATTGATTAAATTAAAGCTAAGGCTAAGAAGAAAGCTGAAGAGAGCTTGAAGGCTTACCTATGGTCATGAAATAGGTAGAGCATAAAAGGGAAGGATTTAGAGTATAATGGTTAGTATATTTAATTTCCTAATAAAAGTGTACAGTAAGGGGTTATGCTTTTTTTACTTGGTTATCAAAAAGTACAGATGAGGGAGAAGTGGATTCATCCATAGGTTTGGCAGAAAATCCACACAAATTTCAGATATTGTTGAGTTAGACTTGCTATTAAGCAAGTTACATTCTAGTTTAGTATCAGTTCAGTCTGCAAAGTTCTGTCACTTGTTTTAGTGACACTTTTTGCAATGTGAAGACTGTTCTGAATTATTGCAGCAATACATTTGTGCACTTAGGGGCAATGGTCTTTCAAAATACCTCTATGGGAGTGGGTCCTATGCCTGCCATTAGAATATACCCGGGGCACTACGGTGAATGGTAGAACAGAATAAATGTGACTGCTGGGAAGGGGTGGGGGGAAAAGGATGAGAAAACAAATAATACAGGGATTTTGTGGGGAGGGCATAACTTTTGTCCGGTACCTTATGAAGTGTAGCAGGCAAAGCTAAATGAGACTTCTTTGGAGTTTAGTGTTCATTTAGCTTCAGGATTAAACATTCTCACAGAGCACTTATGTTTCAAGTCTGCATTTCTCAACAGAAGAGAAATTGAATGTATTTAGTCTTTGTTAACACTGGTTACTCATGGATTAATTGTTCATGCTCCTTTTCAAAGCAAAGGAATCCTGAAGGATAATGGGGACTGTTAGGTAACATGAGTCTCTAAAGACTTGAAGAGTAGTGTGATATTGTAGAACTCAATATACACCATTGCTTTAGCGACGCTCAAAGTAGGAAGCATTTTAGTAGATTGAGTGGTTATTGAGGGGAGTAGTGATGATAGGGCTGTAGCCAAAATCTCCAACAGAAACCAAGTATGTGAAAGGAAATATAACCACTTCTTCTATCACTACTTTTAAAGTTATCTATGAGTCAAGCTACAGATGGAAAAGGAGTACTCTAACTTGAGTTACTGTGGTTGTATTTCACTCCTACTTGGGTAATCACTAGTCATGTACACTCCAGCTATTTTAAATCCTGTGGAGAGTGTTTATGTCATCTTTTTTTTTTCCTGATCTTTAGGGAAAGCAGCAGCAGTATTTCATGTGTAGTGACCATCCTTGTTGGAATAAGCAGCAGAACAGCAAGTTTCCCACCTTTGCTCTTTGCACCTTGTGGCAAGAACAGAAGCCTGCAGAATGTGGATTAAGTAGAAATAATCCCAATAGACTTGAGTACAAGAAAGGCAATGGAAACAAAAGCTGCTACTTAGGCATTTTTAGAAGGTATTATCAGTCTCAATATATTTAGTGTTCAGTTCTCAGTTTTGCCCCGGCTTTATAAATACTTGGCAGTTCAAGTTTTGTTCTCTACCATGGACTGTGAGGTTTTCTCCACAGTTCTTGTATGCTTTGATAGTATAGTCGTGAGAACTTGAGAAATAACTAAAGCAGAAAATCTGAGGAGTAATAAGCCTTTGATGCAGTGCAAATGATGCTATCTAAAATGGCCTCTTGCATGTTGAACTCCTCTGGGTGGCAAAAGGGGYAGAACAGAATAAAGTTGTTTGCCGTCTGCCGAGCAGTATTGTTACTGGCATGTGAGCTAGTACAAGAACCTCTGTGGTCAGCCCTAGTCCTGGGCATGTCGCTGGAGGCACAGTTGTCTCCAGAGTTCTCCAGAGACCCAAGCTGGTGTAACGTGTCTGCATTAAGAAGCAGCAGCTGTTCTTTAAGCACATGTTCCTAAAGGTCTCAAACACTGAGGCTTGTTGTTGGACTGCTGCTTGTATTATTCACTACACAGTCTTTCAGGCAGTAGTTTTCTTAATTCTTGCCTAGGTGCTTACTGGCCCACTGGTCTAAAAAATTTGAGACTCTTGCACTTGTCAGAAGAAGTGTTTAGCTTTGGACAAGTTGGGTTGCATGTAACAATAACAACCAATTGCAGAGTAGCTATGAAGTGCAGGGATAATTAATGTTACTGTTATCTCCATGTTGTATTTGTTTTGAATATATCCAGAGATGGGATAAGATTTATAGTGGAGGGCTGTAATGAATGGTTTCTATTTAAGATTCAAGCCAAAACACTTTGGATTCAGCTACATCCCTGTCTGCATTGTTTATTTTTAGGAAATATATTACCTATAACTGATTAAGTAGGACACCATTTGGAATTGCTTTGAATGGGAGAGCAAATAAAAGGTTAGTTCACTGTCTCTTATGGATTACCCTGTACGAACTGCTTGAGATCCCCTACCACGAGGGGAATGGCAAAACAGAAGCTGTGCTTGAGTCTTGCTGAGGTAAAAGATTTTCTTATGGTAGAGGAATGGTGGCTTACTACCTGCTTTTGGACCTCTGCAAATAAGCAGTACTGCTCCACAGAACCAAAGTCTAATCTGTAGTGATGCCTGGGCTCAACAAGGCTCACTTGTAGTCCAGAGCTGCTTGACCCCATAAAATGCTTAAGTGTCACTTCTGTCAAAATGAAGACTACTAGCAGATGGCTTACATCAGGATTATTATCAGTTATTCAAATGATATTGAAGTATAAACTGTATGGTATGCATGCTGCCTGTGTTGAGCAAACTCTTACTTCTGCAATTTGCTCTGCTCTAAAGCAGCTACTAGAAACAACCTAGTCCTTCCGTTGTAGCTTTTTACTGCGTTCATGGAACGGCTAGTGCAGCCCATCTGAGTTAAATACCTTGTTTGTAGCCAATACCCAGTATACTGGTGAAGCTTCTGTTAGTTATTTAGGCTCTGCTGATACTCGTATTCCCTACCAGGAGGGAGTTGTACATTGCTGTGGGTATTGCTGTCTTTCAGGTTTAGAGATGAAAGGTGACCAATATATCAGAACTTGTTCATAACGGATACCTTGCATCAAATACAGGGGAATAAGCAGCTTGACTTTTTCTTAAGTTACTCGGTTAACTGATTGCCTTCTAGCAGTTCTTCTGAGACTTGTGAGAAGTCAAGAAAGTCAGTGGACCTGAGCCATTTCAAGTATTGAAAAAGCAGATTCAATCAAAAAGGATTAAAATCCTTCTGAAGATTAAAATGCTTCTGTTAATAGGAGGAAGTAGCCTTAGAATGGCAGGTATTCTGGAATCACGCAAGCCTCGTAGACCAGAAGAGCGCTTCTGAATACTGTCTGGAATCAGTCATCTGACCTTGGTGTACACATGTGAGCACTACTTTGCAGAAAGGTACTGCTTGATAAGCTGTTAGTACATCTATAAAGTGATGTAAAATGCATTGTAATAACAGGCTATTGCACCTTATCCTACGTAGTGTCTTCTGTAACAGATAAATGTAGAACCCACTGACCTAAAAAATATTTAGCAGACTTTTATGACGTTTAACTTCTGTGTCAGACCTCCTCAGGTGGCTGGCAGCTGCTTCTCTGAGCTGTGATCTGGCTGCTCATGTTGAGGTAAGGAAGAGTTGCTATTGGTTTGACTTTCGCYCTGATTCTGTGTTGCTCAGAGCTGCTCTGACAGCAGCTGCCAAGTAATGGTTAAGTGGCTCGAAGTTCTATTTTAGTTAGATGAATTACAATTTTGCAACACAATCTTAGGCTGCTTGTCAAGGAAGGCTTCAGGGACTTCAGGCAAAGGAACTTGCTAAAGTCGCATTAAAAGCTTGTTTTGCTGTCAAGTTGCTACTGCAAGTGAAAATTAGGCTTATCAGGCTAATCTGAGTCTCTGAATAATTTTTAGCATACAAACTCTAATTTCCTGAAACTGGAGTAAGGAGGAAAGACAGGATGCCATAGAGTCCTTAAAAAAAAAAAAAAAAAAGACTTTAGATACTCCTAACTGCTCAGAAGCATATCTAATATATTTAGGGAATTTTACCAAAGTTTAAAATTGCTGGAACTGACTGCCGCAGGACAGCGGTGTTAACTACCAACATCATGAAGCCAACCTAGTGAGTAGTAATCTTCCATGTTGGCTTTTCTTGCTGAAGGCTGTATCAGGATTAACTTAAAATCCTTAAAAACTAGTCTGATCTTCCAGCCAGAGCAACTTTTTCAAGAGGGTGTCTTGTTCTCTAGAGGAGTAACTTTGAACCTCTGTAACGGAGATTTTTGAAGCTTGCAATTAAAGTGAATTATACTTTGAAAAATGTACAGGATTAAACTTTAAAATAAAACTCAGCACTTATGTTTGACAGTGCTTTAAAAACTTCTTGTGCAGTTTGAACTCCTTGATCAAGATATGGCAGTTTTAATTGCATTGTATTAGCTAGTAGGAAATGGAGTAATGGGAGAAGGGTAGCAATTGACCTTGATCTGAATGAGATTTGTGGCACTGGCTTTTCAATGTACCCTGAGTCCTCACTGTCAGCTGATGATATTCATGACTTTGGTAGCACAGCTGGTGAGCCTGTGGCTTAACTATATTCCCTCTTCTTTAGAATACTTTTCTCGAACTTCTGAGTAGGCATATACTTTTTGTTGGGAACTTAGAAACACAAATCCACTTTTGGGAGCTTAAATGTCAGTTTCTTGAGAGTTCTGTGGCTTTAAATTAGGATAACTAGTTCATGGGTGTAGTGATAGTGCTTGATATTTGGGCAAGATTTCTTGAACTTTGCTGCCCTTTGCAGTGTGCTCCAACATACTCATTTTTTCTGGGGAACCAATTAATGCTTTCAACTTTTAAAGATGGGTCAAGTTAATATCCTCAGCAGTGGGCCCAACTCCAAGGGTAGTGTGCTGCAGGGGAGAAGGCAGGAACTTGAAGCTGGGTAGTTCAGTTTTGCTACTGAAGTGAGGTAGCCTTCTAGGAGCTGAAAAATGAAAACTGAAGTTTAAGAGTGAAGAATTCAGCAGCCTTTAGATTAAGTTCTTAAAGTAAAACCTCTATGTGCCTAAGGTTCAGAAACAGTCTTCAGTGGTAACCAGCTACAGCTTTCTTCAGCTTTTAGTTTAAAATCAACATTGTCAAGATCAGAGTTTATCACTGACCAAGAAGCCATCCCTGACTGCTAGGAAATATTAGCAGGCCTTGCAGCTTAGGATCTGATATGTGTGGTAACGGCTGGCTTATAGATGATACCAAAATGTAATTGAATCCTGCATGTATTATGAATTCAAGTTTTATTTGAACTCTTGAGTCATTCATTTTGGATTATAAGCTGCTTTTCAGTCTACCTCAGTAACATCTGGAAACAAACACCTCACTAGATCTGCTGTTAGGAGTACTTTAGAAACTGCACCAAAGTTTTCAAAAGGCAAGATAACATCTTAGGTGGATGCAAAAACTTGGCATGCTATACTGCAGCAGTGTACACTCTTCTGCATTTGTACTGGATGAATGCAGCTGTATATAATTATCATTCTTTTAAACTTGGCTCTGCAAGTCTGAGAAGTGACTTGTGGAAGTCTTGCTAGCATGTAGGCAGCTTAAAGAGAATGGCATGTTAAAAATTTGTCATTTGTGCCTTGCCAGCAAATCCCGTAATATGTTAGTCTCTGGTGTTCAGGGGCAACTGGCTGTCTACTGTGGATGATGTCTGTACTCTAAAGAAGGTATATTGTGGAAGTTAAATTTTCTCATTGTCATCTGAGCTGTTCAGCTAAACTCTGCAACACTTAAAGAATAGAGACCTGGATTGAGACTTGTTGCTAAGCTTTTCCAAATGCAAGGAGCCTATGCATCGCTCCTCATGCAGGCCTTTTAGTTTGTGATGCTTTAATCTGGTGTGAACTCTTGGAGCAGAACCTGACATACAGCCTTAGGTGAGAGCTGCAACACTGACACAAGTGGTATGAGTATTCATTTTAAGTCATCTTTCTGGTGAGATACTATACAAAGCTTCAAAAAACTGCAGGTATTTCTTCTAACTGGAACTGAGGATTGAAGAGAAATAATAATTTTGAGAAACAGGGTGACTCCACCTTGTCATGAGACTTTCTTTTTTTTTCCAGTGATGCCACATGTAGTGTGCTACTTCATCCATGCATGGGAGCTGTGCTGCAGTACTGCTTTTGAGCTGCAGGATGTAGGGTGAACATAAGGGTAGCTTTGGTGTTCTGAATTCCGTTAGATAATAAAACATGTTCAAGCTGTAGGCAGAGTATGTAATTATTTTTCCCTGTATAGAAGAGAAGATGAATGGTAGGTTGTGGTCTCGCATGAAAAATATGGCTTCTTGTTGTACTCCCCTTAATAAAGCTTTATTTCTGCATGCTGTGTGTATATAAAAGTGGAGTAAAGAGTTACAAGTGGCAAGGAGGAGAGGCTTAGGGTTTTTTTTTATGGATGCATCTGACCATAGTTTTGAGTACTGTAGCATCAGTGTTTTCTTCTCCACAAGATTTGAGTCCAATAGTGTTTGAAAATGAATTTTATGCAGTTACTGAGGGTTGCTAGGAAAAATTAGGGTAGTCCGTATTTGTAAACTTTCATGCCTGTCCTTCTGAATTTGTGCATGTGGAGAGTCACTTCATTCTTTCTAGCCATGACTCAACTGACCACAAAGAATGTATGTGGCCTTCAGGTGACCATAAAGGTGTCAGTGAAGTTGTGCGTGACTGACTGCATGCTCCTTTGCTGCCTTGATGGCAAGGAGTGTCTCTTGGCTTACTGATGGTGAAATGGAGCACAGTGCAGGTTGCTGCTCTGAGGGACACTGTCTTTTGCAGACTATTACTGTCTGAAAAATTGTTACTACGTGTGTGTGTCTGGGGTGTTGGCTGAACAGTAATTTCCATTAATCTTAATGATGCTCACCATAGTTCTCTGGACTTAGAATGGAGAGAGATGTACAGTGGGTGGGATGAAGTGCACTGGTGGGGAATGAGAGCACTGTTACTACTTCTATGGTAGCAGAGTTTCCCAGTCAAGAAGGGAATCCTTGTGTGAGTGAAACTGGCTGCTCTGAGTTGACTTGCATAATTGACACCTCTGAAGGGTTTTTCTTCCCTTACTTCCTACAGACGTGCTTGGTGATGCTCTCTACCTTCAGGTGTAGATGTAGCTGTTCAGCAGATGCTGCATTCTCAATATCTTCCCCAGTCCAAGTACATGTTGAACCATAAGATGGATAAGCAGGGCTTGCTTGCATCAGCTCTGTAACAGGCTCAGTGGGAACACCAGAAAGCCTTCAGTTGTCCGTGGTGTCAAGTAAGGAGGTTTTCAACTGGGCTCTTTAAAAGTTGGGAGCCTCATTGAGAGGAAAACTAAACTTATGTACTATACAGGAGCATGGCTATGTGAAGCTCTGCATCTCCACTGTAAGACTCTTGGGGAACTGCATACTGGGGGGGGGGGGAATCTCAAAATTCACTTGTCTGGTGTCAGGCAACATCAAACAGGTAAACCTGAAGTAGGGCTTCACTTCCTGTTGTGGTATCTGGCAACTTGTACTGAGGTAGGGGGTTTGGTCAGCAGTGGCCTCCCTTGTTCATGGGAAACAGAAGCTGGAACTTCTAGAGGTCTTCTATTCAAGAACTTAAATGCTGCCTGTAAATAACAAGAGGCAGTTAAGCTGCAAGCTTTTTCACTTCCTGCAGTCACTTTGTCTTGATCATTGTCCTTCAGTGTTTTGTCTTTCACAAGTTTCAGATAAACCCTCTTTCTCGGACTCCACAGTGGATAAGTGAAGTGAGGTAGCCTGTTGCAGTAACCCTTGCGGGCTGCGATGTATTGAGTACGCAACAGCTCAGGGGACAGCATGGGAATGTTTCCTGGATGCTAGATTTAGTTCTCATAATAGTTGTCTGGTGTTTATATCTAGCTTCCTAGACTGAGCCAGCATGAGCAAAAGCTAACCTGTTTGGGCCCATCATTTTTACCTCTTTAACAAAGTCATGCAAAGCAGGTCAATGGCTGAGCCAGAATTAGCACAGATAAGCTTGATTTCAGAGCTTTACTTCTATTTCCACTTCCCATTAAATCTTTAATTCCTGGGGAAGAGTAGCAAGAATACCAGCTCATACCTGGTAGTGTATTTAGGAGGAGCAATTTGCTAACATGAATTACCAGTGGCAGTGTCAACTTTTCTTCATTAAAATATGACTGTCGGTGCTTTTTTTTCTTCTGACTCGGATGAAAATTTACTTTAAACTGAAATATGGTATAGCTCAGAAGCATTCTGAATTGCTCAATACATCGGGCTAGAGAAATTTTGAGGTCCTTAATAGGGTTTCTTCAGAATAAGATTTTGAGGCAGGTACTTTAAAAAAAAGTTAGTTTTACTTAAATTGTGAGAACTTCCATTCACAGACTAGCAGTTCTGTAGCTGCATAAGACCTTGCGTTTTGTTCAGTTCACCACTTCTATTCACCGATGTGTGGATTTGGTGATAAAGGCAACCAGGCTGTTAAGTTCTATATACTGCAAAAAGACACCTGCATCCTTGAAATGGACTAGTTCACTATAGCAGGAGCACTTGGGAGCTGTCATAATACAAGGGTTAAAAAGAAGTCTAATACAGAGTGTGTCTGGACTGAAGCCATCTTATCTTTCTGTGGCCTACAGATAGTGGAGTATATAATACCTTGATGATGCTTGGGTTTCTTAAATTCTGTACTTTAGTTTTAATGAAGGCAAAGCTAATGTGATTGGCTCTATGACTTGAGGAACACTCCTTTAGGCTTCCAAACTATTAAGTCACAGCAGGTAACTGAAGATGTGTGCCAAATATTTTAACTTAAGGTACAACTTTGCTTTCTGGGGTACTGGCATTAGTTTTGTGGGGTTAGCTTCCTTGCAGTGTCAGAAAAATTATATTAAAGTAAGCATGGTAGCTCAAGTATTACTAGCAGTGTTTTTAGAGTTAATATATGATTGGTTTTGAAATTAAAAAAAAAACAACCTGTTCTTATTTTATTTTATTTATTTTTTTAGGAGTTGAATGATCTGGCACGTGATCCTCCAGCACAGTGTTCAGCAGGGCCTGTTGGTGATGACAGTAAGTACGCTAGTATCTGAATATTAACCCAATAAACACTTGAGTCTTTAACTTTCCTGTCTATTTCCTCAGCTAGGAGTGCCCTTGCAATGTTTTGGTTAAAAGTGTGCTAGATATTACTCTACATATAAACCTTAAACTTCTTGCCCTTCTATATCCCTTAATACTTCTCTCATGAATCACTGAAGATCCCTCAGTCACTTCATTTTGGGCAGCTGTGGCTGCTAAACACATCTTAAGCTGCTTGCTTCTAAGTTGGTCTTCTACTATTTTTACACTGTGTGCTATCTGCAGAAGCTTGTAAACTTCGGCAGCTCTCTGGCCAAAGCAGCAAGCTAGCTTCCTACAGCTTTTTGAACTTGTTTGGTATCTAAATCATATGTAGTGTAATCACAGGGTCCTATAAAGTAAGAAATCAGTCTAGTCCTCATATTAGTACAGTGAGGTCAAGATTAAACAGTATTTAACACAGGAACTGAAGTTGCCACTGCCTTTTGTGAAAGGGTTACATGCAATCCTTAGGGATAAGAGGGTAAAGTGTGAATGGAAGGGAGACTAATTAGTAAATTAAAGCTCAAATCGTGCAGTAATCTTAGGGGGTTTTTTTGTTTGTAATAATTACCGTGGTCAATGAGTTATAGGAACATTGGAAACATCACTTGTTCTTTAATCTGTTTTGTGTTATTGTATTATAGGGCACATCAGAGCATAAGAACTGAAAACCAGGCTTGGCTCTTCTCCAGCCTTAAGCAGGAGGAGTTCACTCAGTTTGGCTTACTACTTCTGGATTGCTTGCTAAGCAAAATCAGAATGTTTAAATCCTGCTGTAATCAACTAACTTGTCACTTGATTTAGACATAGCCTCAAATGAGATAAGGAAATACAGGTAGTGCGTCCGTAAATCAGATGGTACTACTGCGTTAAAAACAGTATTCAAATCAGTTGGCACTGCCTGATTCCATATGCCTAGGAATATCTCTTTGGCATACACATCAGCTGGTGGTCTTTCCTGTTTCATTCTTATGGAAAGTTGTTCTCCTGGTGTGGGTGCTTTGAACTTGTTTTTCTCTCCTCTTCGAAGCTCTAAAAACTAAGAAGTGTTGAAGCAGGAAAAGAATCAGTTATTGCTTAAAAAGCCGTACTCTGCATTTTTCTTTTCAAATACACTGCTTTATATTAGGAAGAAGACCTACTGCTGTCTTGGCATGTGTTGGGCTAGGGAGGGCAAGATGTTGTGTCGTTAACTAAATGGTCTTTATATGGATGCTTCTTTAAATCGGTTCTAGGTAATGTTCCCTGTCTGCTTTGATTAGCTGTGAATAGGGCATCTTAATTTTTGGCCTGTACTTGTGAAATTTTTCATAGGATGCCTTAATTTTAAACTGAACTGCAACAGTTTCACAAGTTGTACACTTGGAAGTAGGCTTTTCTCTAACTAGGCTTACGCTTTTTTGGTAAGCTACTTTTTCATAGTAATTCTTCAACTCTTGATTGTAGCTTAACAAACCGGCAAGCAGAACGCTGTAATGACTTACACTTGTAAATTCACTTTTTGTTTTGGTTTTACCAAGGGCCCTAGGGCAAATTCAGGTATTTGCATTGTGAATACCTTTACATCAGTATTTAAGATATGAAATGCATAAGAAGTACAAATTGATCCATATATTTTTTCTTTTAGCAGCTCTGCCCTATAGGAAAGGCTATATAATGAATGCTTCAGCCACTTTAGTCCTAACTGGTATGCTGTTACAAAGCATGGATTTGTAACTTGTTGTGCAGTGCAGTATCTCTGACAAATGTGCTGTTCAGCATGGCATCTGACCCAGGAGAGTAGGAAATAATAAAAACTCAAGTTTGCTAATTCAAGATCTAGCTGTTCTTATGCTCTAAGAACTTAAGTTTATGTATCCTTTCCAAAAGGAAGAAACTAACTGCTGAGATCAAGTCATTTCTGAACTACTCAAGTGCTGAAGTGTGTAGAAACTCACACCTATAAAAATCTAGGACTAGGTTAAAAAAGACAGACTCAAGAACGAAAATATCTAGAAGTATAGCCTTTTTAGCAATGCTATCAGGCAAGTCAAAGCCGCATTTATTTTTGAGGTTTCTAACAGTTGTATCAAGCTTCTTTTGTTACTCCATAACTTATTTCTGTTTTTAAAATGTGTTTCAAAGTATGCAGTGGTGAAACTGCATAGAAGGGAAATTGCTAAGATACAGGGTCAGTTTGAGGCCGCTCATCCCGTAAATTTGCAAGTGTGACTTGTGCCACAATATACTCTTTGGAAACTGTTTATCAAAGTGAAATAGTTGTGATCAGTTATGAAACAGTTCATCAAAGGTGCTTGATACAATCTGATAGAGGAGGTGGGAAGATGAGTTGATAAATGTAATGGAAAGTTGCTTTAAAGCTTTCTGTATTCAGCAATAATATTAATGTGTCTTCATGCCCTCTTCCTTCTGGAAGACCTAATGAAAGGCTTTCAGTATTGAGAGCTGACATTTTGGAGATATGAGTAACTGAATAGAAATTGAAAGGTAACTTCTTCCATACCTAACCCAGTGTTCTAGTTCTGACTAGGTTGCCTTGTCAGAATGAAGTTCTTCAAAATTTAGAACATGCTGTGCTTGCAAAGTGGTACTTTTTCTAGTCTGGTTGATTAATCTGTTCCCTGTTACAAGCTTCTCATCCCTGTATTTCATAAATCTTGTAAAAGGAGAAAAGCTGCTTGTGCCTTTAACTTTAGGGTCAGGATTTCCTTTCTCTCAGTAATGTTTTTTAATCCCCCTTCTCCCCCCCCCCCAATTTGTTTTGGAAAGATGCTTGTGATGGGGTTGCACTGCCAAAGCTTTAGTATACTTCCCAAACACTACACAGTGGTTTAGTTTACTTCCAAGCAGGTACCTCTGCTCAGCTACTGAATGTCAGAGACTTCCTTCTTGGTTAAAAAAAAACCAACAAAACAAAACCCTTTTTGAATGGTTGATTTCAAAGTAAATAATTGACTGAAACAAGCTTTGCATAACAAATACATCTTTCAGTTCATCAAACTTGTCCTGGATGTTGTGAGAATCTAAAGCTTAAATTAAACCAGGAATTTTCCCAACTCTGGGATAGGAATCGGAAGGAAACTCTCATCTAATTTGTAAAATGTCAAGGCTCACTGGTAAAGCTCTCAATTCTTTATGGCTTCTTTTGGGTTTAGGGTGATTGCTGGTTATCTCATCTTGTCTTTTAAGCGTGCAGATGTGTGCAGGTCAACATCCAGTGCTACCTGTATTTTCCAGTACAATCCTAGTGGATATTATCAGCATCTATTTTTGCCTGTGAAATTCTTAGTTGTTTCACACTTGGCAGCACTCCTCACTACTTTTTCCTTTTTTTTTCCCCCTTTTTTTCCCCCCTCCTTGGCCTCCCCTCTGTCTTCTTCYTCTGGGTTGCTCTCTGTCCTTCTACAGGTAGCATGGACTCACTCTGAAGCTGTCTGAAATATTTTAAGATGGCTGAACATTACCTTTGACTGAGTACATGACCCATTGTCTTAATTTCCTGGGTCTATATCAGATGTAGTTTTTCTTTGCTAGCTGGTGGTGTTTAAAATACCTTCTGTTACAAACTTATTAATCCTAACCCCTCTTGTCCCTTAGTCTTGGCAGGGCTGTTTTTACTTTGCTTTTTTCCCCCCTTGTATGGTATACCCAGTTGTAATGCCTGTACTGTGTGATTAAAAGCCGCTCATGCTAGAGGAGAACAAGTAGTGCCCCTGTGGGCCAAGATTACTTTGACGCAGGTAGCAGTCTTGAAAGCTGTAGACATCAGTTGCTGGTTATATACATAACCTGCAGATGGTTTCAACTTCTATGCTGTAAGAAAGCATTAAGGAAGAATTGTGTTGTGACAACTGAACAGTCTTCTGTACAACTCCCCTGTCCTGAAGATAATATAAATATGTAACTGATGTCCATGCAGAAGGAGAGTTCCTGCAGTACTGTTTGGCAGTTGTTAACCTGGTACACCTTGAACAGTAGCACTGTAACTTTCAGAGAAAGCAGAGGAATACAGAGCAACGTTAATCTGTATGAGAATTTCCTTTATTTCCTTTCTAACAGCATTTATCTTGCTTGTTTTCTACAGCATAAAGGCATTCTCCACAATTCTGTATTACCAAGTTTAGATTTTCTCTTGAACAGCTGCATGTGAATAAGACTTAATTTTTATCAGTTTTAACCTACAGCATAGGCTAGCACATCCTGGTCTCAAATACTTAGACTTTCCTGTATTCCTCTGTCATTCTTGCCTCTCTTAAAAATAATCTAGGTTTCTGCTCCTCTGAAACTTTGAGGCTGTGTGGAGACTAAGCTAAAATAGATGAGATGCTGCTGATTTTAGGTTATCTCTTTGCACATGACAAATGCAATGCTTAAGCTTACCCTCAGGCAGTCCATTCAGCTAAGAATCTATATGGCAGAGATCCTACCTAGTAAAGGATGTGCTTATGCTACAGCTTTGCTTTGCTGTAGCTCACCCTAAAAGGGCACTGCAGTTGCTGGAAACTGGGCTTTGGTTCAGGTACTTGTAGAAATTCATGGGGAACTGCAAAACTGAATGTACAAATTTGTATTAGGTCTAAAATGTTGACTCTAACTGTCTGGATTTTTGCTGTGAGGGGATGTTTTGGGGGGTATGATGGGTGTATGCTACCACAACAATCTCTAAAAGTGTAAATTGAGTGAGTGTAGAGCATTGGGTACTTCATCCTGTCTCTGTTTAGTTCTTTGGCTTGCTTCCCTGCAGCCTTTCAGAAGGCTTTGTTTTACAAATAGACTCCTGCTTTGTAGTGCTTTGTCTGGAAGTAACTAGCTCATTACTTGAGCTTCTCCAAACAGAAACTGTAGTAAATCACTTTTTCTCTTTTTCAGTGTTCCATTGGCAAGCTACAATAATGGGACCAGTAAGTATGAAAGAGTTGATGTTCATAGACTTTTTTTTAAGACTAGCTCTCTTGTAAATAACTTCTCAAACTGAATAATGATTCTTCTTCATTTACAGAATGACAGTCCCTATCAGGGTGGCGTATTTTTCTTGACAATTCACTTCCCAACAGATTATCCCTTCAAACCACCTAAGGTGAGTGGCTTGTACTGTAAATCCATTTAGGACCATGTGTTTTAATGTACATTTGTGAGCCTACACTGAAATTTCCCTTCTTCTGCAGGTTGCATTTACAACAAGAATCTATCATCCAAATATTAACAGTAATGGCAGCATTTGTCTTGATATTCTACGGTCACAGTGGTCTCCAGCACTAACTATTTCAAAAGGTACCTCCCATGCTCATTTAATTTTACTCTGCTGAAAGGAATTATTGACTTGGTTTTAGAATGTGAAAACTGCTGCATTCCTACTGTTAACTGTTCTTGTGGTCACAGCTTTGGTCATGTGGCCGCACATCTACCTCATAACCAATTCATGAGTGCTGAATGCTCTCTAAATCTGATCTCCCTTTCTCCATAGGGAGACTGATTAATTTTGCCAGTGGATTGGATAAGTCTTACTAGTGGTCTCTCACTAATAAGTACATAGTCTTGGCACCTCAGTAGATTTTGCTTTAGTCCAAATGCTTGAACTAAAAAATAACTTTAACCTAGTGCATGAGAAAGCAAGACTTCTCCAGGGTCTAAAAAGCCACACCAGGTAAAACACATAGGAAAACAGGTGTGTCCTTAAAGGCTAACTGAAAAACCTACTTTTTTTGAGTCACCTAAGATGGATATTTTTTTTTAAGAGAACATCAGAAATTAGTTAGTTGCTAAGTTTTTAACAAAACTTCCAGTGACATGAACTATTAAAACATGTTTCAAAACTAATTGGCTTGCAATATCTTAAATGCTACTTTTAGCCAAAGAAAATTTGAGGTCCCCATGGAAGATCACTTGCCTATTAAAGTGGTATTCATGTTTAACGCAGGTCAGGTGTTTTAAAAAGTTTAAAAGAAGACCATATTTAATCTTCTTGGTCTTCTAGCTATTGGTTTGCAGACCTAGCCATGGCAATTCAGAAAACTTTGGATCTTTTCTGTACATGGATCATGTCTTGATCATTCCGTTCTGTAGCTTCACGTTAGCTCTGTAATCAACTGCTGCCAAGTATCCCAACTTTCTGGATATGCTTTTAAGTACCTGACACTTGTAATTACAGTATCCTTCGCATCCTCTCCTGGCTCTAGCACGTTCTCCTGTTACCTGTAATTCTTCTAACTACGTGTGTTGATATTCCCAGACACTTTCTTTTGGTTCAGACAGGTGACTCCTGTTACCCTTCTCTTGCTTATAACTGTCTCCCTTTTACTGAACCAGTGAAAGTTGTTGCCTTCTCTGTCCAGCTAAAGTCTTCTGCATTTGTAGAAGCAGATGGAAAGGCAAAAACAATACTTGACTTGTCCCTTGCCAGAAGTGAATCTGCTAGTGCACAAAGCTGAAAGTCTTCACTGCGAGTTGAAAGAACTGAAGAAATGGTGTTAATAAGGGGCAAGGTGTCAGGTTGACACCACTTTCCTTATGCTTTCAGTCAAGTACTAGCTTCTGTTGGAGGTAGAAAGATGTATCTGTGTTTGATTAAATTGCTGTCTGTTTGTAATGCTTACAGTTGGAGAATATGTGACAATGTGGCATAGTATCTTACTTTCATTCTTACTTTCATTTACATTCTAAAATGGCCTTATATGCAATGGGGTGGTAAATAGCATATTTGAAAGTACTAGAAAATACACTGTCAGTAGGATGGTTAAAAGCAAAAGGATGGGGCAAGAACTTAAGTGGCCAGTTAAGAGCATGAATGTGCTTTTTACTATGGCTGTCACAGTGTATCAGGAGTCATAAAACTTCCTGTCTTGCCATTAACAGTGTAACTGTTTTTGTGTTGCAACATGCTTTGGACGTTTCTAGCTCCTCCCCTTCTCTGCCTTGAAGTCCTTTCTCCCCCTTTCACCCCCTGGCCTGCTTCAAACTGCATCCTCCTGGCTCAGCTAAAATAAGCCATAGGATCAGTGTAACAGTTTTGTACTACGTAGCCCCTTCTATCTCACTCCCTCCTATCCCCCCTTACATCTATTCCCAGGAAGTATGCTTTATTTATATTACTGTTCATCTTTCACTTGTATGATCCCACAAACTCTTCTTTGTATGGCACAAAATGCATACAGACCTAGATGGTGAGAAAACAGTCCTTTCTGAGTTTCTGTTGGCATTTGTTTTGTGGAGGAATTAAAGGCAGCAAGAGGAATTCTTATGGATAGCTTTCTAGAAATTCAGAATATTTCCCTCAAAAATAACAGGGATGTTTGTCAGAAAGCAGACTGAAACTAGGGGAATAACAGGGGAAGAGCATATACTTAGAAGAATCAGTCTTATCTTGAACAAGCATTAATATTTTCCACAAAGGCAACTTGAATCTTTTAGGGTGGACATGTTTTCCATCAGGTTAAAACTCTTTATGATGCCTGATCAAAGAGTTAGCAAAGAGCAAATGTACCACTGATGGGGAAAAGCTGTAGGATTAGGTAACTTAAGTGAATAACGATTTAAAACAGTAGTTAAGCTTGAAACTTGTGTTCCTTCAAAAGCAACAACTTAATATTTGTAGTATGGATTTCTTGAAGTATTTCCTGAATTGTGGCACATTTAGAAGGCGATACCAGTGGGAGCAAGCTGTTAAAATCTTCAACTAGAACACAGCTCGGAAAGGTGTGTTTACTCAGAATATACAGGGAGGACTAGGAACAGTTCTTCTAGGAAACAGTTTATCACAAGCTGCTTTCTTCTGAGGCATGTGGTAGAGATCAGTCAGCTGCTCATGTGACTGGATATTCTATTGCAATTGCTGTGTAGTACCCCAAACTTCTTGAACATGGTCTTCCCCCCCGCCATTCTGATGGGGGAGGTGAAGTGGTATGCCATGACTTGGTTTAAATCTGTAGCTTCACTTTTTTGGTGGAAATAACGGGAAAGACTGTGTCAGTGCTGCTTAACCATCCAATATAAGTTGTACTTAAGGATCTTGGTTCCTCACACTCTAGAGGAGGGTAGGCTACTCCAGAGGGGATTCCGAGCATCTAATTTGGGAGCCTGCCTCTGTCCTCTTTGCTAGGTTAGATAGCTAATGCCTAAGTCTGGGGAAGTGTTGCAATAATTTCATTTCAGACCACTAAATATGAAAGTTTCTATCCCTCTATAGATAATTTGTTAAAGTAATCTTGGATATGATAGTAGAGGTGACTTACCATCTTGGATTTGCTTTCCATCTTTAAGTGTTTGCCCCTCCTAAACGTGTTAAAAAGGGTTTTGAAGAATTGGGAGAACATCAAGTGTCTCATGAAATAGTAAAATAGCTAAGTTGCTGATATTAGTAATGATGATCTAAAAATATTCATTGAAGAATAAATGATCTTAAAATATTGTCTTAAGCATGTACCTTGGTAGTTGATTTAAATGCCAAAGCTTAAGCAGAAGACATAGGCTTAAAGTAAGAATGTTCTCTTAATGTATTCATACATAAGAATTACTGTTGTCTGAAAATCAGGGGTGAACAAAATGTCTTATAGACTGATTACTACTGTCCTTAACCATTTTTGGAAAACACCTTTCTCTTGAATTTGGCAAGTGGTGTGCTAGAGTTTAATATTAACCAAAGTACTCCTTTAGAAAAAGTCAGGATAACTTGCCCCGTGCCCTCCCCCTTCTCCCCAGTATGTGTGTCTTGACAGTGGTTTTTAACTAATGAACTATGGAGCTTATATTCAGTGCACTGGGAGGCTGTGTGTTCAATGGCAGTGAGTAACTTCAGTCTCACTTCATGAATTCAACTTAACACTGTTTGCTCGTATGTTCAGTGCAATGTGAGTTTTCTGTGGTATTGCTCTGACAGGTGCAGGTATTTAACAATCACTGTTTTAAGACTTGTTGGGAATTCCCAAGTACTGAGCAAACTTTAAATGAACTTCATCTTCCTAGTGCTTCCATCTTCAGTTGCATGGGGGAAGACTCAGCATTTCTGTATCTCAAATCACGAAGTCTCAAGTCCTAGTCTCGGGAAAATGAGAAACTTGGTTACTGATCATCCTCTTGGCTTTTGATTTCTGTTGTAATGCTTGCCCAGATATGGGGGGGAGGGGAGGAGTCATGGGTTTGCTGCAAAATAATGATTTGTGTACGCGTGTGCTGAGCTAGGGTTTTATGGGAAACTAATTCTAGCACTTCCAACTCTTGTGAACTTTACTTGTGTGACTTCCCAGGTGTGTTGCACTGCATAAAACTTAATCTCTCTTCTCTCAGCATCCAGAAATTGTTGAACTGGCTTAGCAGGAATTTAAGTTACTTTGAAGCAAGAAGGTTAAACTACTCAGATTTAAAGCTACACTTCCTGTAAGACTAGGTAAGATTGCTGAAAGAGTCTGAAATGGGACTGTGGTGAAGAAGTAGACTCTACCTCAAGCAGAGTCCAGGGTTACTTTTATGAGTGTTTACCCAGATGCATCTTGTCCGTTCAGTCACAAGCCAGTTGCTCAGAAGCTAACATCTGAAGTTAACCCTGGTAGAGCAGTCTCTTCAGGTGTGCTCTTGTGCTACATACCTCTAACTCTTCTTGTCAGTGCTGATGAAAGAGTGCAGATACAGCACTCTGACAACTTGTATGCCTCAAAGTTTGAAAGCCTGGGGTCTGAAACCCAAATATGGTGCTTGTATAGGTGATCCTTCCAAGAGCTGTCTGTTTTCTATTTTTGGAGGAATAGAGTGGCATTCTGAAGAATACAGGCTAAAGCTATTTTGACTACTTCCTTATGAGAGAGTCAGCAAATTTCATATGTATTTTTTGTGTATGAGGAAAAAATGGCTCAGCATTGCTTCATTTGATCAAGTTTCAAGGTATCTCAGCTGTAATATGAGATTAAAATAGCAAATGAAAAATTAAAATAGCAATATAAAGCCAAATTCCTTAATCTGCTTGGTGTCACATTAGGCAGCTGATCACTCATGTGACACCCTTGCTTCCACAGAAATCATTTCAACTGAGTCAAACCCTTTCCACTCACATGTTTTCCAGAATATGCTGCCTCTCTGAGCTTTTCTTGAATGTTAGTTCACATTGTGGCTCTGCCTGTGCTAGATATAAGCACTGTCATTCAACTTCTGCTTTGTGGTACTCCCAGGAGCCCTGACAAGCTCAGCCCCTCATGTGAAGAGAATACAGCTGTGTAAATGGTAGGGTTTTTCCTTTCCACTTAGTCCTTTCCAGGTGTTTGAACTTGCTTATGTTTTGCCAATCCTTCAACCATCATGCTTGCTCTGTGCTTGTCCCCCAAGAAAGTCCATAAGTCTTCAATGTGGTAGTCCCGCAGGCATGTACTTTAACAGCAGCACAAGGCTGCCAGCAGATTCAAGTAGTAGTAGACCTAGATGAGAGGTTTTTTATCTGTCAGGCTGATGATTAGGAAAGGAGGAGCTTTAGCTGGTATGAGAAGTGGGGCAGCTGAATAAATCCTCTGAAATGGAATTAATTCCTGAGCAGTGATATGTGTCCCCAACTGTAATTTATGTTAGCAGAGGTGTTTCATAATCCCCAGAGTAACTAGCTGAATTAAGCTTCAGCTGACAGACTTCATTACTGTCCTATCCAGAAACTGGCTTTGTCTTCACTGACAGATCAGGAAGCCCAACACTGTATGGCAAAGCCTGTGGCCTGTTCTCCAGAACCATGACAACTTTTCTCTTACAGAAGGAACTTAAGTGACAAATGTTACATCAGTATCTGGAACAGAGCAGGCAAGGATAGGCTTTTTTTTTCTCCCCATTACTGTGAACTCATGCTATTGACGTGGTGTGCAAGAGTTGATACTCCTCTGCTTTATCCAACTGTTCTGTGTCAGTGCACAAGCTTTTTGATTATATGGTCATCTTTGAGACTACTGTGTGACTTCAGCCAGGACTAATAGCTGGGTAGATACCACCCTGATGTTTTTGACAAGCTGCTTATACGCCAGATGTCTCGGTCTCATCACCTCAATACAGTGGTGAACTTTCTTTGTTGCAGTCTTTAAGCTTGCTTAAAGGTGGACCTTCCTTTGGTGGGAGAAGGCTGACCTGGTGTCTGCTGAGGTCTTTTGCCCCATGCAGGACTTGATTCAACAGGAATGACTTCTTTTCTAAAAGGCAGTTGGTCTGTTTTTCTTAAAATCCTATGCATTTTCTTAAATCCTATGCGTTTTGAGTTCTCTGCTCTTTGCCTTTAACATCAAGGCTAAGATAGGAGTCTTCAAGGAGAGAACTAGGGCTTTCACTGATATTCCATGTCTGACCCAGGCTGCTTGGTGCTGTCTAACCTAATCCCAAATCATTTTACTCCTAAGTGAATTTCAGATTGGCCCCTCTTTTTTTTGTGTAATTATTTCCCTCCAGAGAAATATTGAGTCAGAACATAACCAGCTAGGATGTTCCTTTCTGGTAGCTCATCACCATGGAGGAATTGATGCTTGTTGTTCTTGCCTGCTGTGATTCAACTGGACATTCTGTTGCTTCTCACTCACTTCTCCTTGTCACCCTTAAAGAGCCCAGTGCTTTATTGGAGCAAGCTTTGTTGCTCACCGTTCTAACTAGACTTAAATAGTAGAGTGTGTATATATATATATATATATATATATATATAGTGGTTAGTACTGTGGTGAAGGGACAATTGGAACTGGTGGATGTTAGACCCATTCTGGCTTTGCAGACAATGTTTGAATGCTTTGTTTTGAATTTTGAAGGTTGTTTCTACAGTGAGAACATGGAGATAAACACCAGCTCCTTTGGCAATCTCTTGGAATCCATGTCTTGCAGGTCATCTCAGGCTTCTCTTTCAAAAGTGTGTGTATTTCTGTATTAGTTCTCTGTCTCAGTATAGGGTGATAGGGCAGAACAAGCACTTCCTAGTGCTGGTATCTAAAGAATCCAGAAGATGCAGCTTTTGGGTCTTCTATCTGGAAGAGAGTCATGCTCTAACCAGATTTAACTAGAAGCTTTCAATTGTGTCTGGACTTGCCTGTCAGGCTTTGTAGGAATAGACTTAGTCCAATTGTTTCTAACATGCAGAAGTCTTATACACTGGAACATATGGCCTCTTCTGAGGTCTAAAGGTGGCCTTCAGCCATGACTGCATATCCTGGATATGCAAAGCTGTCCCATAGGGTAAGCATCATGTAACTGAGAGTCACTTGATTACAAAATCATCCCTGCCATCAGCAGAAGTTAATTGCCATGTGTAAATAGTAGGCACCTTTACTTCCTGCTCCTGTTGAGACGCTGGGAAAGATGTCTTCCTGGCTGTGGAGCTCACTCCTTCCACCTGGAGCTTGGGGCTTGTGCTTTATAAAGCAGTCTATTTGCCCCTGAGTTCCAGGAACTTTTCATGCTTCTTGGCTTTCTATGTGCCAGTAGCATGTTCCCGGTAGACAGATGGTGATATTGTGTTCCATATTGCTCATTGAGCTGGTGCTAGGAGGCAGTAGGTCTGTAGGGAGCTTCTTTTATGAATTCTGTCCTGGCTAGCGGCTGAGCCGGCTCAGGTTCCAGTGTAGTGGTTGAAAAGACCCAACTGTGGAGGTCACATATTGAAACTGCAGGTAGGTGCAAATTCAGTCTGAGGTTTGGAAGAACCAGAAAGATGAAATAGCTTATTATCAGAAATGGTAGGCTATTCTTACTGATTCGAGAGCACTGCACTGAAGCCTTCTGAGAAGATGAGCTGGATTCTCATCCACCAATAAACTGCAGCAAAGCTTGTTGACAAGCTGTAAATGATGCGAGTCCCTGCACATAAAGTCCACCTTGAGTAAGGCTGTCCTTGAATTTTAAAACATTATGTGCCCTTTCAAGGGAAGTCTTGCAATGGAAATTCAGATCAGAAATGTACAGCATTACACTGGTAGATTTCAGTTTGTTTCAAAGAACATGTTGCTGGAGCGTTCTTAATACTAAATGTTAAAAATGTCTCATTTGGGCTCAAGTGGGCTTGATGAGAGTGGTCTTTTATAAATGTGCTTAGGAAAAATTAAGCCCATTACTACTTAGGAACACTCTTCTGTTAGCATTCTCTGGTTGATTCCTTTCTCCCAGTTCCTTGTTTAGGTGTTGTGAAATATTTGGTCCATGCTAGTTTATAGCAGTAAGTCTACTAAAAGATAAGCTGTTCTTCATTGTCTGCAGTAGATTGATACTCCAACTCTGATTGCCATCTAAGTTAAACAGGCTGCACATTTAGGATCAGACAAACATAGTTAGAAGCAAAATCAATTTGTGAACAAAAGGGCGCTTGAAACAAACTTGGCTGTTTGTGCCTAGTGTTTTGCCACAGACTGGACTGCTTTGACAGTTAAAACTGAAGAAATGAGAAGCAGCTCTCTGTATTTGAGAACCCCTTGAATCAGTGGGAAGTGTAGTTTTGTTTATTTTGCTATTACTGTCAAAAATCCAAATTTGACTTCAGAACTGTGCACCCTTCTATATGCCATTCAGTGAAAGACTCTAGAAGGAAATTGATACTGCTAAAGCGGACTTCACCTGTTGTCATGTGGGGCAAACAGGATATGCTTTGAAACAGAATGTGGTGTAAAACAACGTTACTGGTGACTTACCTGTTCTGTGTAGTTGCTCAACCTAATTCTGTGGTCACAAGACTTCCTTTTGTGAACTGTTGTTTATGCTTTATATTTTACTGTTTTCTTGTGCTAGTCTTGTAGTCAAATGACTAGTAAACATCAAAGTTTTACCATGGACTTCATTGCTATAATGCTTAATTGCACTGCAGAAGGGGGTCTGGAGAGTCTCTGTGCCACAGTGCTGGTTTAATCAATTATTCTGGATATCAGAGGAGAACTTGCATGCATAACTAGGCCCCCCCCCCTTTAACTACTTCCTCCCTCTTTCCCCTTGCACTTGACTCCTTAAATTTCATGAGAAAAGTTTCTCTAAGAGCTTGTAAGACTGGCTTGCAGGTTGCTTATGTTAATTGGTGTAAAACATGGAAGTATGTGGAGTGCTCTGAAGAAAAACCTTAACAGACCAACTTCCTGAATTAATATTGGACAAATACCTGGGTTCAGTAGGCTATTAAACTGCTTTAGATCAAACTCCAGTTAAATGTTTTGCTTGCTGAAGCTATACAGATAAGAAGGAAAGATTTAAAGTTACCAGCAAGAGGAAGCATAATGGAGAATCGTTTAAAAAAAACACAAAAAACCAAAAAAAACAACTGAGTTAGCAGCACTGCTCATGTCCATTTACTAGGTGGCTGGAGTGATACTTTAATGTAAATGAAGTACTGAAGAGTGAAATGGCTTTTCTAATTTACTAGGTCACCAGAATTCATCACTGAAAGCATTTAGCTATTGATTCAGTTCTAACAAACCACAACCCATTTTGGGAAAACGAGGATATTAGTGGCACGGGATTTGTAATGGCCAGGAAGTAGCACCGATATGCTCACTGTAATAGCTTGTAAACAAAGAGCAAGCTCCTGGACTAGGATGCTGATTACCTCCCCTTTCCCTTTCGGTAAGGGAAATGCTGTTCAGTGCAGACTTGAATTGTGTCAGGAAAAAACTGACGTGTGCAGCACTAACCTGTGGTATTGCTGTTGCTCTAGAGGGGACGGAGCAGAGGATATCCTGGTGTGTGGGCTGACATAACAGCTGAGCACCGCCTTTGCCTGTGGTCTGGCGCTTGGAGCAGATAGCAGTGGGGCAAGGTTGCTGTGAGGTGTGCAAGGAGGAACTCCCACCCTATGCCGTAGGCACTGAGCAGGAGGCGTTATAAAGGTTGGGGAAGGTAGGCAGAGAAGACTGAACAGGCTCAAACCCAGGTTTTACCTGTGAAGGGTGGATTGCCTTGTTCAAAAGAAGTCTTAGGTTATTAAAGTACTGTGGGGAGACAAAACTCAGGGCAAGCTGGGTAACAATAGTTAAGAGGAGCAGGAGGAAATCTATTCAGAGCTTTTCAACCAAGTGTTTGGGTGCTAAAGGGAGGGGACAGGTGTTGACTTATTTTCTCACTGGATCACCTGAAGGCGCTTGAATGACCAGCAGAGTAGCAGTGAAGTTTGAGTGCAAAGAAATACATGATGGGAAAATAGCTGGAGGCGTTGCCATGTTCATGCTAAACTGACTGACTAGCAGCTGCTGGGTGTAAGGTGGTAGATATCCATGTTGCTGAACACTAATGTGAGTCTTACTCTGGCCATATGTAGAAAATAGCTGGAAGTGATGGGGAAGTATTGCACATGCTAAACCTGCTGTGTACGTTACAACCTTGGATGCCATAGCAACTTGCTCCTTTCTTTCAGTTAAGTTAAAGGACAGCAGTTCAGGAGCAGTGATTTTTGCATGCCTCAAGCACAACAGAGTTAAAATCTTCGTGGTGTGAAGCCATGTTCAGAGAGGTAGTTGAATAAATGTTCTAAGTGGCAATCGATGGCAGAGAATCAATAAGCTGTAACTTACAAGTGAACAGGAGAAAATAACACAGTGAAACTGGAAATTAGTGGCTTTTTAAATTTTAAAATGACTTATTCTTTGGATAGTCTGTTCATGAACAGCAAGAGATGACTGACACCAAAGGACTTGAGACCAGAAAGGACTGGATCTTTTTTAAAAAAGTTATTTGTAGAAGCTTGACACTTGTAAGGATAAACCTTTGTGCTGTCTTAAGATGTAACACTTCTGAAGCATGAAAGCTGCTTTTTTTTTTCCTAGAGGTACTTGCAGTAGAGACTTTGCTGCTTTTCTGGGACGTGTGGCCCAAATGCTGTCAGGATTTTAGACAAGTAGAGTTGATGAGAGAAGCTTGAGTATTTACATATTACTGAGTTTTTAAGTATCTAAAACTCTAAGACTAATTGGGCAAAATTATATTGTCTTCATAATTTGTTGATCAGGACTATCTTGGAGGTTTTGTTTCTTGATAGTCTCCAACTAGAAAAAGGGATCATTCTTCAGTACACAAGACATCAACTGCTTCTAGGTTACGGTGCCGTCTTGGGCCCAGACTGGAACAGGATGCTTGAAGAAGGATATTTATTTATTCCAGAACAAGAAACGTGTTTGCTTAGATCAGGATCAAGCAGCTTGTATGAACTGTACAAATTATCTGGAAAACTGAACTAATTTGGGTTACTGAGAGTTAGTGTTCTTACCACCACACTCATGTCGCTTAGCCAGTAACTAGTTCAGTTAAGTGAAAGCTTAACTAGTTTTTTGTCCTAACTTAAAAAAAAAAAAAAAATCAAAAAAAACCTTGTACAGCTTAAGTGAGTATCAGACCTGTTCTCCCACTTCTCTCCTGCTGCATCTAGCCATTCTTTGTTTTGTGGTCTCTATTTTGAGCTACCTTTTTAAAAAATATAAGTGAAACAAGGTTAAATGTATGCTAGTCTTTGACTTTCAGCTGACATCTTTCAGTGCAGTCGTATTTCTGCCTCATCTGCTCCCCTTAACAGTAGCAACTGATGGAAGTTTCAACAGTTTAGTGTTTATAGCTTCAGGCTTTAAAAAAATGCTGTCATCTTCAGCTTCCTTGGAGGATGCCTTGTGACAACTCTGCTGTTGCTGCTTGCGGTGAAAGGACGCATAGAGTGGCATTATTTGTTCCACTTTCTCTCAACCTGTTTCAATCAGAGGATTGTTCGGCCCTTCCTAAGGGGCGAGAAGGCCATGGCACATTTAGTGTAGTGTTCCAATGTACTTTGCTTATGACTTGCTGCCTTTTCTTGTCCACTTTGCAAACGTAGGAATGTGCATGTGCTGCCTGTAGTTTTGCAAGTAGTCTTCGAACTCCTTATATGGACAAAGGTTAATGCTACACAAAGCATCATCATTTGAGCGGGATGTGGCTTCTGGAATATATACTGTACATATTTATAGTACAGTGTTAAAGTTTAGGGCGTTGTGCTTGGTATGAATACAGTAAGTTGTGCTTTCTCAGTTCATGTTGAGTACTATTTTACAATTAAGCTATCTCAGCCCACATTATGCTGAGAAAATAATTGGATGAAGCCTCTTAATTCTCTGTGCAAAGCTAGGACTTTAAAAAACTGATTAAGTAGCTGTGAGCAGTTCGGGCTTTCTTCATCTTTGGGTTTGTCTCCATTTTGACTCTTGATTAGAGCTTCTGCTTGTCACTGACAGTGAGGTTATCTGGGTTAGGAGAAACCTGCATTTCAAATGTAAAAGCAGGGACACTTTCTGAGAAGGCTTCCGGGTAATGKTTCAAACGGGGCTCCGTATTGACCTGTGATTTAAGGCTGTAATCAGATACTCCTGTCCAGAAGGTTTCCAGTTGTTGTGGTAATACTTGAACAAACTTGTGGTCATGCAAAGCTGCTTATTAAATGGTAAGAATTTTTTGTACAAAGTCGCTTGGCTGAAGTATGTGGGATTGACTGCTCCTTGCTGTTTTTACAGTCATGCCAAGGGGGAAGCAAATAGAGGCTGGCTTACTTCTACAGGTGTCTTCAGCTGCACGTAAACTCTAATGCAGTATTTCTTTTTCTCTCCCTAGTACTTTTGTCCATCTGTTCTCTGTTGTGTGATCCCAATCCAGATGATCCTTTAGTGCCTGAGATTGCACGGATCTACAAAACAGATAGAGAAAAGTGAGTATGGAAGCCAAAAGCTTGTAACATCCTTGACAGAGCAGAATCCACACTTAAATAGTAAAGGGGAACTGGAAGGAGCTGCTTCTTGCAAAAGAGTCAATCTTTGATTTGCCTTTACACTTAAACCATGGTCTTTGTAGAGATATTCCTACAGCAATGCTGTTAAAATAACTGTATTAAAATTCCAGGAACAGTATGTATATGCTATTGGAAGTTAAGTATGTGGGGATCTTGTACTTCTGTGGGTTTGTTACAGAGTTCTTACCTCACAAAATAGTTTTTCATTAGTGTTGTTAATTACAGGTTTGCTTGACATAGTTTAACGGAAGTGCTGAGTGAACAATAATGCAAACCTGTATTTTGTAAGAAACTCTTAAGCTGAACAGCTTCAAGAGCCTCACTGTGTGCTTTAATTCTATGTAACCAGCAGAGGGAGAGCAAGTTATTTAGTGGGAGAATGTTTCCATGCTAGCTATTGGTAATGGAGTTGTGCAAGCAAGAAAATAACAAAAATGCCTTGTTTCACCTTCGTTTGACAACACAAGGGAAGAACAAGTGATGTAGAGGTGGGATGGGAGGACTCTCAAGCTTACTGTGAAGCAAAATACAAAAAGAGGAGGAGAGGACTCCAGCACTAATGAAAAGCTTTAAATTGCTTTGTTTGAAAGCAGCAATGACTATTGTAAGCATTCCTCCACCTCACTGTTCCCTTACAGATCTGATCGACAGTGTTAATTTCTGAAGTTACATGGTCATCCAATGCGAACAAGATAGGGAGGAAGGGGAAATAATCCAGAAACTTGCTCATTATACTGGAAGATTGAGAAGCAGGGTTAGGGAAGTCCATGCGGCCTGTTCTTGATCAGAGCTGCAAGACTAGCAGTCTGTCTTTTGAGACACAGTTAATAGTGGCTGATCTGCACTTAATGTATGCAGGACACTTATTTTTTCAAAAATATGAAAGCTTTGTGCTGCARTATAACTGGACTTGCTTTTGAGTAGTCTCAGAACAGTGAAGTAGCACTTGCTTTCCTGCATTCACATGAGTGGTTTGTCTAATTTCTTGGGCTAGAGAGCTTTCTTCTGCAGGCAGAATTCCAGTCAGTATTCTTAGTCAATGTATATAACTAGAAAACTTCTTGCTACTATAGTGTCTTAGGCTTTTTTCCTAAAAACTCTGTAGAATGAGAACAGCTTGTATTGTCAGAAATACAGCTTTTATCAGTACTGTTAATCACAATGATTGCTCTGTTTTACATAACTATTCTGAGCTTCCTCTAGATGTGACTCTGGCTATGAAGGGCGTTTTAGTGCAAAAAGGACAGGTGGCTTGCAAAAAGGAGCATGTTGTGCCTTCAGAATAAAAACTTCTGGTGGACGAACTTTGTGTCCTGATAGTCATCAAAACAGCCAAACATGATGTATGGCATGAAAAAAGCAGTCCAAAAGGCTGTTGCAAGCCTGTCGGGATTCAACTGCCTAGTATACATTAGGAGTTAGGTTTAATCTTATTTGTAAGAGTGGAAGAATGGGGTGGGAGGGAAATAATAATTTGAATTTTTTCCAGAATGCCAAATTGACTATATGCGGTAATAGTTTTCCCAAATATACAATAGTTGGAGGGAGGGAGCAGGTAAAGACTTCCTGAAAATACTTTCCTCTGAAATATGCACTGGCTTTTTTGTGTCTTCAGTCACAAAGATCTTCTGTTCCTGTTATAAACATGCAACGTTTGTGTGGGGTGTGTGTGGTGTTGTGTGTTTTTTCTTTTTTTTCTTTCCATGAAGCAGTGTGGATTCTTTTGTTCCCCTCCTCTTTGCCTGATACTTTAGTTTGCCCTTAAATTTGACAAACTCATATTACTGGAGAGAACTGAAGTTGGTGCCATGTGTAGACTAGACTGCTGGAGTTGAAATATGCTGTTTGGATGTTATGTTGAGTAAATCCTCTTTTTATACATACAGGTACAACAGAATAGCTCGGGAATGGACTCAGAAGTATGCGATGTAATTAAAGAAATTATTGGATAACCTCTACAAATAAAGATAGGGGAACTCTGAAAGAGAAAGTCCTTTTGATTTCCATTTGACTGCTTTCTATGAGCCCACGCCTCATCTTCCCCTGTGCACATGTTTACCTGATACAGCAGTGCTGCGTGTTGTACATACTTGGAACAACAAAATAGAAATACTGTATTTCCCCGTACCAACATTGACTCCTAGCAAAGAAGTGTGTGTGTGTGAAAAGCCAGTTCTTCAGTCATAACTTTGTGAGCCTAAAAGCATTCCTTGTTGATTTAATTGGGTAATACAATGTGAATGGGAGAGTTCTGGTGGGTGTTATATATTTCTAGGGACAGTTTTGCCTATCCATGAAGGATTTTAAGTGGAATCCTTTTAAACTCATAACAGTTATGAAAAGCAAGGTGAAGAACTTGAAGCTGTTTCTGTATTCATTTTATTCTGAAGGACCTACACCTTAGGTAAATGTTATGACCAATGAGATAAACTGTACCCACATCCTGTGTTTAAGGTCTAAGTTTAACTGGTCAACATTTAAATGGATTGGAGCTATTAGTGCATCAAGTGATGTTGATTTGTTTCAACTCTCTCTCCCTTCCCTCATACTTTTTTTGGTTTGTATGTGGTTTCTCAGTTAATACATAGCTAATAGCTCTTATTTTTCTTAAGTTTTTTAACTGCTTAGGTCTTTCTGGATGTAAGGGTAAAAATTCATTTGACAGAAAACTTGTGTATATTTAAAGACCCAACTGCTCCCCTGGAGCTTGTACGTTCAAGAATGATTAATCTGTGTAATAAACTGATTACTACAGTCATTACATATAACTTTGTGTGAATAGGCTTTTAATTTTAAGAGCAGTTTGTTACAGGCTAAAACTAATGGTGGATTTCCCTAAAACTTCTGCTTTCACAAATGGTTGCATTTGAAAATCATGAAGCAATTTGGTTTGCATCACACAAGGCTATGCACCTGAACAAGACAGACATAAGCTTAAAAGCTTACATGAAATCAAGATGTGTAGTGTGCCAGGAACTTGACTGTTAAACCAAATAAGCAGTTTACTAAATGAGAATCTGAGTGACATTTTTACAAAGCCTAATGGTATTATTCCCACTTGCATGGGACTTAACACAATGCATATGTACTGTAGGTAAGTGAAACCTTATGTAACTAAAATAATGGATGTAAAAGGGTTTAAAAAAAAAAAATTACCAAACACATCAGCACAAACTTTCATAAAATGTAGCTTTTACATAATTACTTTGCACTAAACATTTGCAAATGTTCATACAGTTTTAAATTGTACTTGTATGTGTCTTTTTTGAACAAAATCTTCACTTGAATCTAGTGAAAAATGTAGTTTGAAACTTTTCTTTGTATACAAGTGTATTTGCCAGCATCATTCATGTGAAATAGGTGAGTCTACAAGTTTATCTCCTCTTAATATAATTGTAAACAAAGCCATCAACTTTGAAGGAGAGGCTGTAGCCTCCAGCTCTCCGGCCACAGGGGTCTGTCCCATCCATTTTCAAATGCATCTTTACACTCTTGCACAAATGAGGAATAAATGTCCACTGCTTTTGGTCTAAATCTGTTCCACTTGTCTCATCTCTCAATGTCCTTGTATAAACACTTCTGGATATAAATGTTAGCAGTGTTTTTGGAGTCTTCTGTACAGCAAGCTGTAGGTGAAACTTTGATATGCGTGCATCTTCAGCAGACATGAAGACTGCTGCCTTTGCAATGTGACAGGCTTGCTGCCTGAGAACCACTGCGTGGGGGTGAAGCAGTGTGGTTCTGATGAAGGTGGCTCTAAAACAATGGTGCAGAGCTTCAATTGAAAAGAATTGGAGCACATGGCCATGTGTTGTGGCTGAGTGACAGGAATAGGGATGACCCAGAGCTACTGGGGAGCTGGGAGAAACATGGTATACAGAGGTATGAACTGGCTATTGAGTCCTCTTAAACTCAATGCTTTTATGCCACAAGGTGTTAGTCTCTTCTGGTTTAGCAAACATTAAGCGGCCTACCACTGAAGTGTGGCCCTGCATAGAAACATAGCCTCTAACATGAAAACTATGCTGCAGTGGCAAAATTAGAAAGTAGGCTAGTAGCTACAAGTTTACCTGAGCTCTTGGTCTTTTATTAACCTTTAATTGTGATCTGGCCTTACTTCTTACTAAACCTCTGTCTTAACATGCAGGCTAGCACTCCTGCTGGACCCTTGGTGATGGGGGAGAGAAAACATGCAGCAGCTACAGTGAAGTCATCCACCCAGGTTTCTGTAGGGGGTGTATGTCATATTTCCTTTGAGATGTACAAACAGGTTTGGTTGGAGTTGTTGCAAACCTTGCAGCAAGCTATTTTGGGTGGGCTCCCTTTACTGCTTTACAAGAACAATTTTTGGGACAGGTCTGTCTGGTAACTATAACTGCTGAGGACCAAAACAGATCAAGAGGCCTGTACAAAAGAGTTCTAAGCTGGAGAGCAAAAGAAAGGAATAGTAACAAGTACAGAAATTGAGGATGATGGCTTCCCTTTCTGTGAAGCTGCAGAAGTAGCATATTCTAGGTGACAAAGCAGTGCAACCATACATTAATTGTAACAGTCAAGTCCTGAATGCTTGAATAACTTCAGCTTGTGTACTGTATTAACACTTGCTTGTGTTGAAGTGATTGTCATATTTTTGGAATGAAATGCTTAAACAGTTTGGACTTTTTTTGCTGGTGGTATCACAAAAGTCATGGTTTGGTCAAAGAAAGCTTGGCAATACTGTTCAAGGAGTTCCTGTGCTGTCCCTCATGTGGGTTGGCCATTTGTTGAGGGTGGTACTGTGAACTAGGTAAGGGAGCTCTCTGTAAGGATTTAACCTAACATGTGATCCATGTCATAGCCATTCTTAGGGCTGGGTGTCACACTGACTTGCTGTTTTGAAACCCTTGTATTGTCCAGCTATGTTACAAAGCATGAAACAGTACAAGAAGCCACAGATTCTGTTTGTTTGCCTTTCTAGGAACTCTGAAATTGTCATGTGAAGTGTTTTTCAGTCGCTGTCCAAATTTTTACTTGATAGTATTTTAACAGTTAACTATTCACTTTGCATCTTTGCATGGCTCTCTGTACTGAGACTTCTATGGACATAGATTGTAAGTGCTTATTCAATTTCCTTTTTTCCTTTTGCTGTGTGCTAAGCAAGTCTGTTTTTTTTATAGTTACTCTTCAGCTATTTAGATTCCTTTAACTCTGGCCATGATGTAAAGCTGGAACACTTACATGACTGGATGCATTGGATGTGCTCATCAACACCCATCCACTAAAACAGAATAAACCAGAGGACAAACGACTTCAAGTTCAGTGAGCCATACAGCATGTAAATCTTTTAGGACCATTGCCTGTATCAAGCAGCTGGGATTATTTGACAGTGCATCTACCCACTTCTAATGTGTATTGTTTGTAACTCGAGTTTTCAGGGGCTATCTGCATACATCTGTCATACTTGTGGACAAGATGACATGATCCTCTAGCTCAACACTAAATGGCTGCTGCTCAGTGTGCAGGAAGTGCCAGTTAGCTTAAACAGGTAATGTTGCCTTTGTGTAGAATCCAGCCTCCTAGTTATTAGGATGAAGCTGATTCTAGACAGTACTGGCGTACTCCAGAGTACTGTGCTTGATGTATCTAGCTTATCCTTAGGTAGGAAGTACTAACAGCATTTTAGTCATAGCCTTTTGGCAATGCAAGAGTAATTTTGCATTGAGATTGCTTTGCTATACCGATGCTTTAAAATAAGCTGCATGTTGAAGTGTCTACAGATCTTTGTTTGCTGTCTGCACATGTCAAATGATGTAGCAAAACACAGTGAAACTAAGTTAGATACAATCGTGTGTCCCTACTGTGTTCAGTAAAGCAAGTGGTAACCTGTCCCTTGCCACTTTAGGCCAAGTGGTAGCTTTTCTAGTTCTCAGAAGCTGCAGCTAGTGACAGAAATGCCTGGCTGCTTTTTCTGACCATCTTAGTTGTCATCTTACTATTCACAGCAGCAAAACTGCTCTTGAGCTGTTCTCCTTGATCTTCATTCTGATAAATAGTAAAAGATCAGAAGCCTGAAGGAAGGATGGTGGAAGTGCTTTGCTGTATCTTTGCTGTATTCTTCATGTGCCCAGAGCAGCTCTTGCTGCTGGAGAGAACATGGCAGAACACCTGGGCATGTGGGAGGTGCAGGGGTCCTGCGCGAAGCAGTTACTGTTCAAATGTCATCTTGCTCTAAAGAGTCGGAATAACATGACAAAATATCGCTGAACATGCTCAGCAGCGCTTGTGCTGTGACTTGGAGAGCCCTTTGGCTTTGGCTCTGGGCATGCATGCTTGCCCAGGCAAAGCTTAGAAGCATTCTTCTACAAGAATGAAAACCCCTAGAGATACTGGAGTAGAGGGAAGGCTGTCCTCTGTCACAACCACTCCTTAACTACCCTTGGAGCAATTTTGCTCTCATTCCTTCAGCATTAGAGAAGTTTGCCTCTCTGACTCCCCCTTACAGCTGAAAAACATTCAGTGCCCCCCCCCCCCCGAGCTCTTGTTTCCTTCCATTCTTTGGCTCCTCTGTCTAGACTCAACTCTATAGCAAGTCCATGACCAAAGTGGCAAATGTTAGTTGTTTTGGGTTTGGCAGAAGCTGTTTACTACAGGGAATACACAGGGACAAGAAATGCTTTGAAGGGAGCCCAATGGAGGATTAAAAACAGGAAAAACCTGCTGTCCAGCATTCTGGATCTATGAAGACCAACCCCTGCGTGTGTAACAGCAATCAGAGGTATTAGGAGAAATTCCTACAACTACCATCTTGCTGCCCCTACCTTACCCTCATCTGGAAAGTGTGTGTGAATAGATCTATTCTAACATTATCTACTTGTACTGTTGTAATGTGTTGGAATTTGATCACCATTAAATAATTCCGTTAAACTTACTGTGGCTTGATTGCTTTTTTTTTTTGCTTTAACTGCCTTTACTCCTTTTTAGAGCTTGTCTTCCTATGTTTCTTTTTCTCTTCTCTTGTAACTAGTCTCCTTCTCACTGATAGTTCAGTTCTGAACTCTCCTCTGCTCTGTCATCTCTAGTAGCCTTATGTAATCTTAACTTGCTGCTAAGTTTGGCTTGCACTCCGAAGATGGGCATTAATTTGTGGGCAATATTGAGTAACCCTGATGGTCTTCTGCCTACTTCTTGTCTTAGATGTGTAGGCTCTCACCAGTTTTTATAATCAGTTCTTGTAAGTGTTTGCGTTCTGATTTTAAAAACAAGCCAGTGCTAACATCTGTCTTTACTTTAGTGGGCTCACTGTTGGTCCTGTCAAGCTGGACTCTGCTCTGGTGCAAGAGCACAAGGCATCTGTGTCATCAAAGGAGATGAGAGCAATCTTGACTGTTCAGAGGTTCCCACAGCACAAGTGACTCACCCCTATGTTTTACTGTTCCTCCTCCAATTTGGCAACAGTGCTTTTTGTTCTAGTCTCCTGTTTTTGCCTCTCAGCCTGACTCCCCATTTCCTCCACTGTGTGAGAATGAATATTGGCTTTTTATAGTCATATGGTTAGGTCAAAACCTCTCGGGGCAAGAGGGGTCTAATGTATTGACTCTTCTTGCCCATCTGTGAGAAAATGGTCCTTTTTAAGATGATCAGGTATATTTATGATGATCATCTCTTATTAATAAATCTCTTAGGAAGCTGCTGATGTGGCTGCATGCATATTTCTTCCTTGCCTCCCCAACTATGGGAAAAAGTCAGTCAACTATTCCCATGAATGGATGCACTTGCTGATCTAGAGCTTCTTGTAGATGGTAAGTGGGTCCTGCTGAGCCTGCAGAGCAGATCCAGGATGGAAGCATAAATGATTGGATTGAAAGATCAGGTCATAGAGTGGAGATGCAAGCCAGCATTTTTAATAAACTGAACTCATGTTTATTTGGTTGCTGTGTAATCACCACTGTTAGTTCTTGGGTTCTGTACTGCCTTACTGTGTAATAACAGTCATGTTGATTAGTGCCATAAGTGCAGCTAGCCCATATTCTTCAACAGGAACCAAAATCAAAGGCCTATGAAAGAAAAAGCAACAGGATGAGAAGCTATGATGCTTAGTCTGCAAACACTTTCAGCTGAAGAGCTTTCTGAGGGGAAGTACAGGTTCTGCAACCTCTTTGGTTATCTTAAATAAACTTCTATGGATGTATCCTGTCTGTCTTTAAATTTAATGTACTCTCTTACTGTTTATCCTTAGTTGATCTTGTCAACCAAAACTAGGTTAATGGTGTGGACAGTGTTTGCAGCACATCTTGGGAAGCAGGGTTTCTCTTCAGGTGATTAGCTGAGAACAGTTGGATAGAGGGAACTTTGAGGATTTGAAATGGCATCACCAGCTAGAGCTGATACTAAAACCAAACTTTCATTAAACTGCCTTAAACTTTGCTGGTGTATGATGCTCGTAATATGAAAGATTTTTTTTCACTGAGGATAAAGGCATAGGGATCAGCTTCCAAAGCTTGATTAAGGGCAGTCTGTGCCTATGGTACCCCCGGGTCTGGCTTGACCACCTTTTTGGTCTTGGATTTAAGAGTGAATTTACACTATCTGTGAAGACCAAAATTCTTGTAGGGCTTTTTCCTTGCTGGTCTTTGACATCTTGGTTTCAGAAGACAGCCTAGTAATACCTGAGGGGGGGGGAAGTGACATCCTTCATAAAGTGGTATTGAAATGAGGGACTAACAGGCTGAGGAAGGTTGTCAGTTGTAGACTCAGAGCTGTGTGCCCCCAGCCTGTTAAGATTCCTGCCCAAAGCATCATTTTTGTCAGAGGAGCTCTGGAAAGGACTATGAAGTGGAATAACTAGGTCTGTATTGCTGAGGCTTGGATTCCCCCCTCCTTTCCCCCCCCCCCCCAATTGAGGTTCCCAAACTTGAAACAAAACAAATAACAACCCATTCAGACTAGCTGATGGAATAAGGAAAGGTGGAAGGGTGATAAGCTGTAAAGCTAGAGGATTGGTGATGGGTACTGTCTGCGGCATGCCTGCTGTGTCTGACACACTGGAGTCTTACTAGTTGTCTCAGCCTTGACTGCTGGGGAATATAAGTTCTTCCTCTAAGTGCAATTTGTAAGTGCCTCTGATGTGACAGGTGCTCTGAAGCCACAAACACCATACGTCTGCTTTCTGTCTTGTCTGCATATGTGGTCCCTGTGTTCAGCTGACAGATCATGGTCCTTCACTTCCTTGCCCAGCACTAGCTGCTGAAAGTAGGGCTGGGAGATGGTTCCAGCCAGAGCAGCCAGCTCCTTGCTTGCTGCTCTCAGCCTTTGGGGGTCATCTGGGCTGATCAGGTTGGGGGAAAGGATTGAGCCAGGGTTGAGGAAAGGCAGGATAGAGACCCTGGAGTGAAGCTGGCTGCAAGACAAGGAAAAATGGCAATAAGTGTTCTAAATGTTAAATATACATACTTATGTGTGTGTGTGTATATATATATAGGTACATGATTTACTTGCTCTGAGGGTAAATTCTGGAGTTACAGTTGCTGAGGATTCTGAACTTCTTTCCCTTAAAGAAGAGAAGCTGGTTTTTAGCATCTAAATCCTCTCCTGGCTCATGTCCTGAGGTGCCCTTGGTAGCTCTGATGCTTGGGAGATTCAATTTCTGTGCACTGTGTCTGCCCTTAAGGCAGTTCTTAGCATTCTTCATCAGAACTCATACAGCTTGGGAGTATTATTTTTTTCCTCAATCTTGATCTAGAGCTTTGAGTTGAAGCAGTGACTTTGTGAATGACTGTTTGTGGGATCTGTGCTAATGTTGTTTCAACATGTGGTTCAGTAATTAGGCCTCAATTCTGCAGTGTCATGCATGTTGTTAACTCCATGCTTGGGAGCAGCCCCAGTAAACTCAACAGTCCTGTCTGTGAGTTATGTTGAGCACATGAATAACTCAATGTCATCAGAGCTTCAGGAAGAAATTATCGAAGCTTATGACTTTGTCTTAATGTCAGCTTCAGCTGTTGCATGGCTTTTTTTTACGTTGACCTGCCTCCTGCCGAGCTGTCTGGATGGAGCAGTGTTCTGCAATGTCTGATCTGCTATTCTGCTCCTGTTAATTCTGTGCACAGGTCCCCCTGACCTGCTGGCTCTTTCCTTGGCTGACGCATTATAGAGTAATGGTTCAGATTTTCAGGAAAGCAAATGGAATTAAGCAGAGTGGTCGGTGAAGATGTGCAAGCACAGTGATGCAAGATCGTGTTGTGACAGCCTGTTCGTGGATGCACTTGGACTGTTTGCTGTAACTAAGCAGGTGCAGGAGGCAACTTGGCTACAAAGATAACGGTTGTGTGCGTAGCCCATACGTGACACCTTGGTCCATGGTGAGCTGTCAGCAGCATGTGTTGCATGTGTTAATCTTGCTGAATTGCTGACTGGGATTGACTCTGATTTATCAATGTTATATAAACCCCTCCATTTTTCCTGTTGTAACCCTACATTGCAACATAAAGTATTCAGTGTTTCAGCCTGTAACCCCTCATTGGAAACTGCTGATGAAAAAAGCTGTAGGCACTTCTCCAGGTCCACACCAGATGCCTTACAGGAGAATAGGCTTTTGCCAAATGGACAGTACTGGGTTCAATAGGGGATAACTGGTAAAATGCTGTGATTTGGGGTGACATAAAAGGTAAGCATAGACACTCTGTTGGCACTTCTGTATTTAAATGCTAAAATCTTTGCTCAAGTCAAATCTTGCCTTGGTCAGGTAACTTGCTCAGCTGGCCTATTGGCCTCTGTAAGGCACCCCGATGGAAAATGAAATTTGTTGTCCAGAGGCTTATAGGTAAGATCTCCCCTTGGTAAGCACCTCCTCCAACTCCTCCAGAGAAGGGTGGTCTTGCCCATGTGCCTGAGAAGTTGCTTAGCCAGAATTCAGGTTAGGCCAGAAGCAGAATGGAGGAGACCTCCAAGCGTGTCCCGCCAGCAGTGCCTTGAGCGCCCGTGCTGATGGCGCAGAGCTGCTGTGGTGTGAAGGGGTGCAGGGCTGAATGCGGTTATGTGGAAATAACACGGTGCCTTCCTTGAGGAGCTCTCAGAGGGGCCCTGGTCCAAAGCTGAAGGGGACTTCGCTTTGACAGATGTGGGATTTGAATATCACCTTCCTTGACCAGGCTTCCTATCATGTAAAGTAACTACACAATCCTGTCTTTCAGGAGTGTCGTGCATTACCTTACAACTAAATAAAATTCTTAAGATTTCAGGCTGCTTGGCCCCATTTCTCCTGTTTCTTGCTGTAGCTTTTTTCTTGTTTTCTTTCTAGCAAACTTGACTTTCTGCTGTACTGTTTGTAGCAGCAATAACATGCTTTCGGAGCTGCAGTAGGAGCCCTTGCTCATGTTAGAAGCAGCATCTGTGAGGATACATGTTCTCTGGCCCAGCTTGTGGCTGGGCAACAGCAGCAGTGGTAAATGCAAGGCTAAGGCTGTTGCTCTAGACCCAGCTGGTACAGCCCTTGGCACTCAGTACCTGTGCTTTCTGGAAGCAGCACTATCTTGACACCAGTGGGAAATAAGACTGATAAGACTCCTCCAATTCCAGCTAACGTAAGCAGCAGGTCTCCTCCTTGCTTTCCAAGCTGGCACTGGCTGGAGTCTGGAGGCACATTATTCAGCAGCGGGTCTGCGTCCCCAGGCCTCTCCTGATAAATGTCTTGGAGGTGGTGTTTTGTATAGGATATAACACTTTCCCTAGCTTCACTTTCCTAGGGATTCACCCATTCCTATCCAGTAACACATGCTGTATACCTTCTGTGCATGTTTATTTTCCACATAAGTTTTTGGCCTCCCTCTTTGGAGGCCCTGCTTTGGTGCTTAGCCCTGTAGCTGGCCTGGCTGAGTCCCAGCACAGCTGCATTTGCAATGTGTAGCTCGGGGTTTCTCTGGCCTGGTATCAGCTGATACTGGCCTGAATGTCCCGAGTGAGTCACCCCTCTGGGTGTGAGGAGCAAAGGGGGATGCCGTGGGAACAACCACCTACCTAGCAGCAGGCTAAAAGTATGAAGAATATGTTGTTGCATTGAAACAGCAGAACTGTGCTTTTGAAATGGGCCTGAGTCCCGTGAAGACCAGCTCTGAGCTGGGTGTGGAGGGGCCACCTGCCTCTGCCTGTGCCACATCTGACCTGCTGCTCCAGTCAGGAATGTGTCATGTTCCCAAATCGTTGGGGGAAGGCCTGGAGGCAACAGGAGAGACTGTACCGAGTACCTGCTCTGCAAGGAGGTTTGCATGTGCCAGGAAAACCAATGTGGGCCCAAAGGCAATCCAGCAGGACCAGGAGGTAGCCTGGCTGGTAACAGCAGAGCCTGGGGTTTGCATCCCCCACCTCGGCTTAACAGGGCTCAAGCTCTGGCTGATGCTGAGGAGGGTCCCTTGGCTTTGACTGCTGAACGGAGGCCAGAAGGGAGCTACGGGACTATTTTGCCCTTATAGGATCCAGACAGTGACACTCAGAGCCTTTCGATGTTACCAAGGGGGAAGCTAAAATGGCCAGTGAGGGAGAATCCACATGTACAACTGCTGTTTTAAAAACAAAACAAAACAAACAAAAACCACCACCAACAAAAAAAAAAAACACTGCTTTTTTTTTTTCTACCTTTTTTTTTTTTCCTATCTCTGACTTTCAGCTGCTGGCTCTTGTTCCAGTTTCTTCTGCTGGGAGAGGAGACCTTGAGTGTGTGGCTATGGGAGGAGCCTCCACTCTTAGTGCTGTGGGCCTCCAAGAAGTATAGGGACAGCCAGAGGCTGTGCTGGCTTTTGGGGGAAGTTTGGAAACCTGCTTGGGTTGGCTTGCCCCAGCTGCAGGTGAAGAGAAGCATCTCCAGGCTTAAGCACTTAGCCATTTACAGGTGATTACTAAATTCATGCCCCTTCCTTGCTCCCTTTCTTTAAGGCCTAGCTCAATCTCCTGCCCATCTTTCTCAGAGGAAGCCAAATGGCCTTGCCTAAGCCTTCACACAAGGGTTTTCTCTCCTAACTTTGCATTTGTTGGCAATCCCAATCCACAGACTCCTTTCAAAGAGGCTGCCTTCCTGCCCCAAGGCCACTGTGTCTCTGGGTACCACTGCAGTGCTCAAGGGCCTCTCCAGGAAGAGAGCGAGTCTGCCATACCCACGCCATCCTGTGGAGGCAGCTGCCAGCACTAGGGAGGTTGATGCCACAGAGGCTGTTTCTCTGGGCATCCTGTGATGGGAGGGATCGTGGAAGGTCCCCTGAGGCCCCTGTGCTCTTGGCCTTGGACTTCTTCTTGCTCCATGTGAAGGGTGGGTTGGCTGGAGACAGGACCCAGGCAGTGGCCAGTCTGCTCTATGGTTTCTGGCGACCTGCCTGGGAGCGAGGAGTGCAGTGGGGAGCCAGCGTGGCAGAGGGGCAGTGATCTCTGTGGCAGCTATGAGTGACCCCTTGGGCTGTGCCCAGAGGTGTGAGAGCCACGCTCATGCGTGCGTCCAGCTGGTGTGGCTGAGCCCTTGCCAGCTGGGGTGGTACCAGGTTAGACCTCTCCCTAAGGACCGGTCCTGGATATGTGCTGAATCGTCAGCAGGGACCTGGCATCTGGGGGTGCAGCCCTCCGAGCCTGTCCCTGCAGTAGACCTGTCCTCCTGGAGTGAGATGAGATGCAATGTGCGAGAGAAAGGCAGCTTTGGGAGGCCAAAGAAGGGGAGGTTGTTCTGGCTGGCCGCAGGGTGAAAGCTGCCTGTGCCTGTGTGCTCCCTTGGGTGCTGCCAGCAGGCTGCGCCTGGACCACCGTGCGGCAGGAAGGCTGCTGGAAGAAGCAGAGCCCGGCGATGCGGGCAGGAGGCAGGCTGGTCCCGGCGGGGAGTGAGTGCTTATCATTTGCCTGTTATTTGTCGGGCCGCATTCGGGGTTTCTGACTCTGAGTGAAGCTGGGCGCAGGTGGGGACAGAGGGACACTAAAGCCCCTGCGTGTTACTACAGTGGCCCCTGTTGCAAGGAAAAGAATAGGAAATACTTCGGCGGGGGCTTCTGCCGCCAGCTCCCCCTCTGCGCTGGGCTCTGCTCGGCTCTGCGCGGGGTGCCAAGGGGCAGCAGGCCCGAGAGGGCTGGGGCAACCCCGGGGGCTGCAGTCCCGGGCCAGCGGCTGCTGACGACGGCACCGGGGTGGGAAGTGTCCCTGGGTCCAGGCGACAGGATGCTGCTGCGGGGGGTCGGGGACGGGGAGGGCCTGGACAGCCGGGCCGCGGCCGGGGTGGCGGAGCCCCGCTGCCCCGCAGGCCGTGGCGGAGGCGGCAGGCGTGCGGCTGCGGGAGCAGAGCGTCCCCACGCAGGGAGCGAAGCCACCGTGGCCACCGATCCGCGGTGCTGCCAGGGGATGGCAGCAAAGGCCCAGGGAACAGCAGCTCTGTGGGCAGGCGGGAGGCCCGGACGCCTGGGTCCGTTTTCAGGCCTCGGCTGGGTTACTTGGAAGGGGGCCAGAGCCTGCTCCCCTCCGCCTCCAAGCATGGAAACGGGGGTCCTCCCTTCCCCGTCGCCCTCTTTCCCGCAGCCCCGGCCCCCGAGGGTGAGCGGGGCAGTGCACAGAAAGGTCTTTTTCAGAAAGCTTTTTTTTTTTTTCCCTTCCTTTTAAAGAGAGCTTTTTTTCACATGCGGGCAGCCACGTTTTGAACGCTGCAGTGCGCTGAATAGTCCCCTGGGGTGTCGCGTTGAGACGCAGAGGGTTTGTTTTACTGCTGCTGAAATGCGGCCGCTGCTGGGGTGGAGCCCGGCAGCTGCTGGGAAACGTGCTCGGGGCGGAGGGGAGACCGTGGCGCGGCCCGAGCACGGAGGACGGGGAATTATGTTACTGCGCTCCTCAGCCACCCTTGCAGAGCCAAGGCCAGGGCAGGGGATACCGCGGGGGCTGCCAGGGCTCCCC
>NW_020449019.1:1019790-1025945 GCF_003343035.1 Apteryx rowi | reverse complement strand
CAGCTGCGCCGGCCGCCGAGCCGTTCAGCTGTTCCCGCACGGGGGAACGCTTTGAAATTCCTGGGCTGCCATCTGTGCTATGCAAATCCCCCAATTTGATGGCTGCGCGTAGACCCGCTTCCGGACCCGGCGACAGGAGCTGTTATTATCTCGCTCCTCTCTCTCCCGGCACCCGGCAGCACACTCGGAGCAGCAGAAACGGCAGCGTTTCCCGTGCGAAGGAGCCCAAAAACCATGGCAAAAGGGCCCTTGCCCTGCCCAGACCGAGCCACGGGGAAAGGAGGGGACAAGAGGGACACGGGGGCGCAGGGAGCCAGGCAGGGCGGCTGCGGGACCTCTGCAGCCAGCCGCTGCCCTCGCTCCCGGGGCGGACGGAGCGGGGGGTCCGCAGGCAGGCAGCGCGGCAGGCCCAACCCCGAAAAGCAGGGAGAAGCGCTGCCCCCCGGCACTGCCCAGCAGCCAGTCAGCGCGAAACTGCCTCGAGAGCAGCCGCGTGCCCCGGTTTCCCACCGGTATGGCACCAGCGGGTTTCCGGGGCATTTCGGGGGGGACCCCGAAGGGCACGGATACGGCAACGCGGGGCCCTGAGCCGTGGCCACCCCCCGGGCGGCCCCAGGCCTGCGCGCCGGCCCAGCCGCTGCCGGGCGCCCGGAGCCGTACGTGCTCTTTAAATGCTAATCTTGCGGAAAGGCAGCAATTCCCCACCCTGCGTTAGCGGCTGCAGCCGGCTTGCTGGGGCGGCGCGGGAAGGGGGGCCCGTTTCCCGGCACCGCGCGGGGAAGGTAATTAGCCAGCATCCTGCTCCGCGCCCCGCTGGGCCGCCGGCCCCCGAGGACCAGCAGGGCCGGGAGCGCGGGCGCTGCCGGCTCCTGCTGCCTTTCAGGACCAGGGGACTGGGCGGCGCAGGGCCTGGTTAATATTTTAGGAGCTCTTTGGCCACAGGGGATGGGGAGGGTCTCTCGCAATTGCCCTTCATCTCTGGGAGGCCTCGATGCAGGCTCCAGCCGAGGGAGCTTGTGCTCCGAACCCGGCTGTTATCTGCCCGTTCCTCTTTGCTTCACTACAGCTACAGCCAGCTTGCTACGGATTTTTTTTTTCCGGGCAGGGCTGGAAAAAGCCTGACTGCTCCTGGCCGAAGGTCGTTTTCCACCCGAGCCTGCTCCGCGGCTGCCGGAGCATCCCTGCACACCTCCTGCTTGCCTCTTAGCCGTGTGCTTTTGGGCTGCTGCCCCAGCTGGAGCAAGGAACCCAGGGCCCTGCCAAGGGGCTGGGGCTGGATGTGGCCCCTGTGCCTCCAGGGAGAGGTCTGGGGCGGCGGGTGGGCCCGCGCACATGTCGGCACGCCTGACTGTGCGCCGTGGCGGCAGGGACATGGGGTTTCACGGGGCGTCCGCGTGGTGTGTGTCCGCGTTGCTGTGCACCGTGGCTGGGGGGACGTGGGGCTGCCTGTGTGTGTACGCGTGGGCGTGCTACCCTGTGGCCTGGCAGCGGGGATGTGGGGTCTGGGACGTGTGTGCGTGCCTGCGAGGACAGGATCACCGTCCTTGCGCCCACGCACTGCCGTGGCGTTCATGACCAGGTGGACTCCGTGCACCCCGCTCATGTCATTGTCCCCAGCTGCTTTGCATCTCCAGCCCTGGGCAGGACGGTAAAACAAACACGGCTGCACGAAGCCTGGTGACGCTGCCGGCTCCTGGCCCTGTTACCCGCCGCCGCTGGCGAGCCCCGACCCCGCGCTGCGTGCTTGGCACTGAAACCAGAGCTGCTCCGTGACCGCCAGCCCCTGAAATGGGAGCCGCCGGCGCGGAGCAGCGCTGCCTGCTCACCCTCCCTCCCTCCCTCCCTCTCTGGGGCCTCCCTGGCTCTCCCGTGGCCTGCGCGGCTGCGGGCTGGGTGCCGCTGTGCCCTGCCGTCCCCTCTGCCCAAGGGCAAAGCCGAGGTAGGACATGCCAGTGGCTGCCATGGGGCTGGCTGTGGCCCCCATGCTCTGCCGGCAGGCGCATTGAAACCCCACCAACCTGGGCATCTCTGCAGGGATGCTCGCTGCAGCCCCGAACCACCGGCTCTGGCCAGCTGGGACCACACAGAGCCAGGGGGCAGAGTCAGGCCAGGGCCCAGATCGGGTGAGGAGGAGGAGGGTGATAAAGGAGCAAGAGGCTGGAGGGGAAAACAGAGGCCAAGCAGTGTTTCCCCTCTGCTCTGCTCTCCTCTGGCCTTTGCTGGAGACAGTGAGTGACACTGGGAGAGCCGAGGGTACCCTGAGAGCAGCCATGGCCTGGGGCAGACGTAGCAGTGGGTGGGCTCCTCGGACTTCTTGCTAGCTTGGCTGATGGCCATTTCTCCACGTGCTCTGGTAGCTGGGTGTTAGTGGCTTGGGTGCCCACTGCCCAGCTCCCACACTGGCAGGCTCAGCCCCACTCAAGCATCCCAGCCTGGCTGGAGCCCAGGGCTGCTTCCTTGTGTGCTGGTCCCAGATCACTGTGAGATGCTGAAGGTTAGTTTGGGTCGTTGTTCTGGGCCCCTGGAGTCTCTCCGAGTGAGCTATGCTAGGGATAGTGCCATTGGGTTTCTCTCCCTGGATCTGTCTAGCTGAACCCAGCACCAACATCACAGAGAAATGATGCAACAAGACTTACCATGCCCTGGAGGAAACCCAACCCTTGTTCTTGGACACCTCCAAACCTGGACAATGACCTCGACAAGGGTGACATGCTGCTGCCCATGCCTTCTCTGTCTGTCAGCTGGAGCCACACCACATCTGTCCGACCCTTTGCCCAAGCAAGAGCTTGGGTTTTGGGAGAAGGACAGGGTGACAGCTTTCAGAGGACACGTCCTTCTGGGGCTGACTGTGTCTTCTGGTGAGAAGTGGATCTTTCACTATCACCCTGTAAAACACACGGGTTCAAAGCAGTGCCTCCCATCTCTAACTGCTGAGCTATTGGAGCGGATGCGCGCTGGGCCTTCGTGCTCACTAGAGTGGGAATCCCTGGTCTCAGACTAGCTGTGGACACTCCAAGTACCCAGGCATGGCCTGAGGTGTGCCCGACACCCAAGCGGGGCTGTGCTAGGTGAGATCCCACCAGCTTCCTGCGGCGAGGCTCTCACAAGCAGGCCGATGTCTCTGACTAGGTTGCGAACACTCCTGCCTTTGCCCAGGTCTGCAAAGCTGGGTCTACCTTTGCTCAGCTGTCCTCCAAACACCAGCAGGGTGTCATCAGCAGGGACGTGCACCCTGCTCCAGGGGCCTCAGCAGCACCTAGCCCATCAGATACTCTCCTTCGCCCGACGGGAGCGCGCAGGGGATGGCCTCCTGCGAACAGCGGCACCGCTGCTTGGCCACCCCCGTTTTCAGGACAGGCACCAGGGATCACAAGGACTACCGGCGCCTGCCTTCCAGGAAGGCTGTGAGCTCACAGGTTTAATTTTCTCAAGACTTAGTTTGGCTCTGACATGTGATCCTCGTTACAGGAAGGACGAGGCAAACGCATTATCCCCCAGGGCTGGCTGGCTCGACCTTGAAGGGAAGAGTTAAGAATGCATCATGGCTTTTCCACCCTGCTGGGGTTGCTTCCAATAGCAATTTAATATCTCTCTGATAACCCAGGCTGAGTTTCAGTCACCATAAAAAAAAAAAGGAAAAAAAAGATCTGCTGACAAAAGTACAAGTCCTTACTTGAAGCCTAGGGTCTGGCTTTGCATGGCTGAAGCTGCACTGTGGCTGGTGTTCCTCCTGGACACATTGCCCGTTGCTGGCCTTGCCCCCAGGGCAGGTCACTCAAGGCCATATCCTGCAGCTTCCGGGCATGGAGGGGGCAGCTGAGTGTGGACTCGCGTGGTGGGAGCTCTTGGATGAGGAGTTACTCAGCAAACCTGATGCTTTCCTTGAGCTACCTCCGCCGTGGCTGGCCGCCACCAGGGTGGATGTGCCTGAGATGGAAACACATGCAGGCGGTGCATTGCTCAGGACCACAGCTCACACCGCCTCTCCTTGAAAAGGGAAACTTCCCAGCTGGGGGGAAGGAGGCCCCTGCCCCACACGTTGCTCCATGCCCAGTCCCCTCTGCCCCCAGGGGACTGGAGAGCCCAACCCTGGCTGTGCTGGCCCTTCCCAGCCTCTTCTGGTGCTTCGGCCATGAGCTGTTTCCACCAGAGAGGGACTGTGGTGGCCCTTCTGGAGAGACAAGCAGGACTATGGTGGCCTCCCAACGTGGAGTGTGTCACTGCCAAGCTCCGGGTGCCTGGCGGGGAGGCAGTGGCCACCGGCCTGCCTCGGACCAGGCAGGAGCCGTCCCCCAGCTGCGTTAATGACCTGGAACCCAAAGGCTCCTGGAGACATCCCTCCATCTGCAAGGTGCTGGCTCGGAGCCAGGGTCTCCATGCCATGGGATGGCTGAAGGGATCTGGGAAAGGGCAGGCCCTGGCCATCGCCGGCTGAGGGCGGGCCCAGGCTGCCGAGAGGATGGTGAGCCAGGGTGCCTCTGCCCTCCTGCCCCGTCCTGTGTCCTGCAAGTATGCGGCTGGCCTGATGCCCGGGAGCAAGGCCTGCTTCCTCCCGGTGCCGTCACGCGTCCCGGCGCCCTGCGCGGAGCAACACCTTCCAGGCTGGAGGCCGCTTCCGGCTATTCTTTGCCTCTCGGCTCGCCGGAGCGGGGAGCGTGCCGGAGCCCCGTGTGCGGCAGGGGGCCGCAGGCCGACCGGAGGGAGGCTGTGGCGGGACTCGCACAGGGCCAAGAGAGTCAGAGGCTGGAAAACCCAGCCCAGCCGTGACGCGCCGGGACCACCGCCCATCCCCGTGCAACGCGGCTGGCCCCGGGCGGTGGCACCCGCTCCCTGCTGCGCTGCCAGCCCCAGCACGGGCTTGCGGCCGAGCCACTGGTGTTTCCCTGCCGTGATCCCTGCCCTCCCTGCGCGTGCCTAGCCTGGGGTCTCAAGCCCGGGACTAAGCCCACGGGAGCTTTCCGCGCCGTGGAGGAGATGCTTCGGCTGCCTTTGCACAGCGCCGAGCGCAACCGTCGTCCTCACCAGCGTCACAGCGCCAGCAGCAGAGATGGGTCCCGGGTTTGGACGAAGTGGGCTGGGGAGCCGGGGCTTTCCTTGGGGGGCCCAGCTCTCTGGGCACGGCCGGCCGGACATGGCACCCCGGGCTCAGCTCTCCCGGCTCGGCTCCCTGGCTCGGTTTTCCAGACTCGGCTCCCAGGGCTCGGCTCCCTGGCCGATCCAATGCCAGCAGAGGGCCTCCCTTGCCCAAACAGAGCTCAGAGCACGGCGCAGTCACAAAATTATAAAACACATTATCTATTTGGCAAAACTTTGTGGAAGGACCAGGAAATGGGCTGGAGTTCATTCTCCTCCAGACGAGTGGCGGACAGAGGGGCTTTTTTTCTTTTTTCTCCCCCTGCTTTTTTTAATGCTTTCCATTGCCGGCGCTTGAAACGCATTAAAGCAGCAGGAGTGTTCATCATTAAAACGGCAATCGCGAACCAGGCAATAAATTTAACATCATAAAATGCGCTGGGAGGGTCTCGCTCATCTGTTGCTCTTCAAAGGAGAGTGTTAGTTGCTTCCGAAAAATTGGGAAGAAACAGGTGAGATGGAAAGGGGTGGACGCCCCCGGCTGCTGGGAGCCGAGCTGCTGCAAGGGGAGCGCCGGAGCTGCTGGCCGGCTTTCTGCTGGCGAGAACGTAACCTTTCTGGCTGTCTTTCTCGGGGCTGGGGCTGCTGGAGGAGGAAGTGCTCAGGCTGTTACTTTTTACAGGTGAAGGAGAAGTGCAGCAATCTGCCACTTTACAGCCTGGCATTTCTCCCCGCGGGGTTTTTCCTTTTTGTGCGTGCGCGCGCGGCGGTGGCGGTGGGGGGACGAGCGGAGCAGAGCGAATTTGTCGTAAACATCTATCTTTCCGCCGCGTCCTCCACCCCATCAAGCCAGGAACAAAAGGTGATTTGAAAATGCAGCCGTGTCGGGTGAAAATCAGGCACGGATGCCCGGTCGCTCCTTAACCGTTGCAGTGCTGGCGGGTGCCGCCGGCTGGCAGGCGCTCAGGCTGGCGGCGGAGCTGTGCTGCCGGGGGGGTGTGGGCCGGGGGCCGCGGCGCCCCGCTTGCCGCCAGCCCCCGGGGCGAGCGCCCGCCGCAGCAGCGTTCACGCCGCGAGCGCCC
>NW_020449019.1:1007995-1019250 GCF_003343035.1 Apteryx rowi | reverse complement strand
AGCCGGGGTGCCGGGGTCAGCGCGGCAGAGCGGGCGCGCGCAGGCCAGCTGCGCCGGCACGGGGGACGGCGGGGCTGGCGAGCGGAAAGAAAGGACGAAGGCGGCCGCCGCCGCACGAGGAGGGGGAGAGGAGAGGGGCGCCTGGCGCCCGGCAGCGGAGAGGGGAGCGAGCTGGAGAGGGCCGACAGCAGCGCGCGTGTGAATAATGGGGGCAAATATAATATAGTTGATTATATGCCGCTGTTGCGACGAGTCCCTGAGCCTGTCTCTGGAGAGCTTTTAAGCTGCGAGAACAAAAAATCTCTGCCGGGGTGAACTGAGCGCGGCTCTGCGTGCGCATGGTGGAGGGCTGAGCCCCACGGCAGAGGGTTGGGGGTCATGGCAGAGGGTTGGGGGTCATGGCAGAGGGCTGAGCCCCACGGCAGAGGGTTGGGGCTGAGAGCAGAGGGCTGAGCCCCATGGCAGAGGGTTGGGGGTCACGGCAGAGGGCTGAGCCCCACAGCAGAGGGTTGGGGGTCACGGCAGAGGGGTGAGCCTCACGGCAGAGGGCTGAGCCCCACAGCAGAGGGTTGGGGGTCACGGCAGAGGGGTGAGCCCCACGGCAGAGGGATGGGGGTGAGAGCAGAGGGCTGAGCCCCACGGCAGAGGGTTGGGGGTCACGGCAGAGGGCTGAGCCCCACGGCAGAGGGATGGGGCTGAGAGCAGAAGGGTGAGCCCGACGGCAGAGGGTTGGGGGTCACAGCAGAGGGGTGAGCCTCATGGTGTAGCGCTGAGGCCACAGCAGAGGGATGGGGGTCATGGCATAGGGCTGAGCCCCAAGGCAGAGGGCTGAGCCCCACGGCTCCGCCGCTGAGCTGCTGCCACTGGGAGGGGACAGTGGGAGCCTGGGCAGAGATGTGGGGCAGAGCCCAGCCCAAGTGAGGGGCAGAGCCCAGGCAAGGGGCAAAGTCAAGGCGTGGGGCAGAGCCCGAGTGAGGGGCAGAGCCTGGGCGAGGGGCACAGCCCAGGGGTGAGGCAGACCCCTGCCATGGGGCAGAGCCGTCTGTCCCGGTGCCGCCTGTCCGCGCGGCGCTGCGCGGCGCTTGGCCTGCCTTGCTGCAGGGAGCCTTTCCCTGCCGACCCGGTAATAGCCAAGGCACCGAGCAGTCCTGCGAACTTTGCCAGCAAATGGTTTTTAATTAAAACCAGAAGACGTTGCTCTCCGTCCTGGCTCTTCGGAGATGACCACTGCTTATATCCTCCGCCTTTGGTCTTCCCTTCCGCACAGCTTGACGCAGGGAGATGAAAGTAACCCAAAAAGCGCCAGAGAAAGAGAGTCATAAAATCACGTCTCCGAGGCATCCCCCCTTGCTCCTGATGGGGTGCCGTGGCCGGGCACCGCTCACGGCGGCCTTGGAGGCTGGGAAAGCGAGCGCTGGGCCGTGGGGCGCCTCGCCAAGCGGGATGGGGGTGCGCGTGGGGTGGGCGCCCCCCGGCCCCGGCGAGGCGCTCGTGAGGCGCCGCGTCCCCGGCTGCACACGAGCTGCTGAGCCTGCGTCCACCCAGGGAAGGGGAGCCGTTGCCTTCAGCCCTTCTAAAAATAACGGCTAAAAAGCACCGCAAGCGCAGAGCGCCTAACTGGAAGCAGCTTTCGAAACTCCCAGCTGGAAACTGGTTTCAAAGCGTACGTGAGCCTTTCTGGGAAAGAGCAATTAAAAATAGCGAGCGACGGAGAGCAGAGCCTCTGCCGCGGGTCCTCCGCGCGCCCGGGGCGCCGAGGGAGAGCTCGGTTCGACACGTCGGGCGTTTCTGACTGCTCGGCTCGGACAGCCCAGCAGCACCTGGAGCGACGGAGCCGGAGCTGCCGGTGCCGGAGGACCCGGGGCGGGAGAGGGTCTCCCCAATTTCCCGAGCAGCGGGTCCGTCGCCGGGGAGCCGCGTGGGACGGGTGGGCGGGCGACGCGGGACTCGGCGCGGCGCCGGGCAGCTCCCCTGCTGCGAGAGCGGCTGGAGCCCCGCCAGGCAGAGCCCACTCGGGCTATTTCAGCGTTTTCCCCAGCCAGTTGCCAGCACATTTGGGCTGGAGCTGGCAAGCGGCGCGCGGAGCTGGGGCTGCGTCCAGGCTGGAGCCCAGAAGGGCAAAGGCCACGGTGTCCCGGGGGGATCTGATAGAGCAACATCCTGCAAAGTCGTTCCACCCGGGCTGGGGTCCGGAAGGAAGGCTCCGGGGCGGGGATGCAGGCCGGGCCGCGGGGCCGGCTTTGCCTTGACGCAACCTTTCAGGGCTGGTGAGCGAAGGGCCTCCTGGCAGCTCTGAGTGCCCCACGCAGGCTTCAGCCCACTCCTTTCCGGGACTCGGACCCGCATCCTGGCCTGCCTGTCCTACTAGTGTCTGCGGGCAGGCCAGCGCCCCCGGCCGAGCTGAGGCTGGATGTGTGCCTGCTGTCCTGCGCCTGGGGATATCGCGTGTGGGGGAAGCAGGTGTCACCTCCTCGGTGCCCTCGTGGCCTCCTTTGCGCTCCTGGCATGGACGGTGGGACAACCCTCATCTCACACTGGGGTGGAGCATGTCTTGCCCAGGCTCGTCCAAGCACTGGGGCCCCCACGTTGCCTGCTGTCCCCACTCTCGCTGCATCCTCAGCTCTGCTATCACGCACCTTCATGGCCTCTGGGCTTGCATTTCAGTCCCTCGTTGCTGTGGCAGGTTTGGCCCCTTGGGCAGCATGACCATCCCCCAGGCCCTGGGGCAGGGACACTAGCTGAAGAAGGGCTTGGAGATGCTGGAGTCCAGCCTGGTTACCCCTCTGCAGCGTCTCGGTGGCTGCTGTTGGGGCGGCCGGAGGGGCCTGGTGCAGAGGGGAGGCCGGGGAGCTTTGCTGTGACTGGGGACCCTCCTGGGGGTCTCACGCCTGCCTGGTTGTTGGCAACACGGAGGGCAGGGCAGGAGCTGGCGGAGGCGCCTCTGCCTGAGAGGAGACTAGAGTCATACTGCAGTGCGTGGATGGGGTGAGCTTCTCTCCCAAACTGCCCCAGCCCGTTCTTGCCCGGGCACAGGGAGACGGGCACCCACCAGCTCCTTGCCAAACATGCTCGGAAGATGAGGGGAGGCCAGGAGGGCTCCAGCGCTTCCCTGCTCTCTGTAGCCAAGCTCCCCCTAGCAGACGCTTGGGACAAGGGAGCTCAGGCCACAGCACCCGGATAGCACTGGGGACCGGCTGGGTGCCACGTCCGGCGCCGGGCGCCTGCTTGGCAGAAGTCCAAGTTGCCGCTTTCCCCAAGCTGCGGTTGCCTGCCAGCCTTGTCCTTCCGTGTCCTTCCACATCCCCAACAAGAGCACTGGGTGAAATGGGGCCATGATACAGCCCCTGAAGCTCTCCCAGTGGTGGGTCCCTTGGCATTTGTTTCCTCTCTGCTGCATTCATGTTGTTATGTCCTAATTCCCTAACGAAGGGCCATGAGAGAGGAAGTCTTGCGGAAGCCTGTCCTGGCAGCAGTTTTCCTGCTACCAACCAGCTCATCATCTCCTTCAGAAAATGATTTCCTGGTGATCGGAAAAGATCTATTTCATGTATTTTGACTGGCATAAAGCGCACAGCTCTCCTTCCCTTCTGCGCTGATAGGTCCCCACCAGTCATCCTCCCTCCAACCTTTCATTTATCAGGGCCACAAACTGGGATGTCCCATTCTCCTCCTTTAAAATACTGGCAAAATGCTCAATTTTTCTTGAACCACTGTCAAAATCCAACAGTGGTCAAGATGTCCACTTTGAGCACCCCAAGCGTTCCCTGCATGCCAAGATCCATGCACTGAGGAACCGCCACTGATAATACCTGAGGTCAGAAGAGGTAACCTGAAATCCTCCGTATCCCTGTGGAAATGGTGGCGTTTTGTCATCGTCCTGGGATAACAACTGTCCCATTTAGGAAGGGGTTTCCAAACACAAATGAGAATATCCATTGCCACTGTTTCTCCCCAGCAATGCATGAACACCGCTGTCTCACCCCTTCTTTACTGATGCTAGTGAGAAAAAACCTCTCCCTTTTCCTTTTCTCTGGGGTCCAGAGAGTTCCTGCATCCCTTGGCTTCCCTTACCAGTTTCCTCTAATTCCTACTGGCTCCTTTTCTCCCTTATCGCCTGATAATGGCCTTCCAATATGTGAAAAGCTGCCACAAAGAGGAACATAATAACCTGTTCTCTGTGTCCAACGACAGAGGACAAAGAAAGGAGAAGGCTCAAATAGGGAGGTTCAGGTTTGCTGCAGGGAGATCCTCTCCAGCCGCTGAGGGATTTAGGGGTTTGGGGTTAATCAGTAGCTCAGTGAGGATGAGGGTGAGGGCCCATCCATGGAGGGCAGGCTGGAAAACATCTCTGAGTGGTGGGCTGATCCTGGCTGGGGCTGAGTGGAGGCGGCCAAACAACCTCGGGAGTTGCTTCTCCTTGCCTGTCCTCAGGGCGCGCTGGGGCAGCCGCAGCAGAGGGAGGTGCCGGCCCCATCCTCAGCTGCGCGGCGAAGATGGCCACGGTGCCCTACCTCCCGAGGATGTCCGGAGGCTGCAGGCATCAAGCAGCGCGAGCCACTCGGAGGCTGTGGCAGCCGGGGCTGGAGGAGCAGACAGATGAACTGACCCAGCCAAGGTTGTGCAGTTGGTTAGGAATAGATCTGCCATCGCTTGGCGCTGTGCTCAGCCTGGCTGCCTATTATCTATCTTCCAAGCTGCCAGTTTTAACAATGGACATGCTGTCAATTCTGTGTAATAAAATCCTTCCTCCACATACATATATGCACAATCAGAGGCTTTTATTGGGGCTTTTCATTTTCTTTTAGAGCCAGCCGCATCCATGCAATGAGCAGCCAACGACACCAGAGCACCGGGCAGAAAGAGCAGCGTAAGCAAATCCGGGGTGACCCCAGTTCCTTTGACATTGCGTCGCAGGGCAGCAGCGTCGGGGACTCCCGCTGGGAACGAAAGCACGTGTGAGCACACACAGTTGGGTTGCGCGTGTGGGGGGATAACAAGTTTAACAGTCTACAAATCTCCTTTTGAGACAGGGCAGAAAAACAAAGCCCTGCAAACACGGCAAACACCCTGTCTATGGTTTGCCTGTGGACCAGGAGCAGCTTGGCGGTAAATCTATGATACTCCCAGCTCAGCAGGGTTTGCAGCTTGGGGTAGCCCAGCACAGCTCAGGGGAACGTGGGGATCTGTCCTGTTGTCCCTTCCCAGGGAAGCTTTGTTCCTGCAAAGAGTCAAGGGCCCAGGGTGGTGAGGGGCTGAGCATGGGCGTCCCCCAGACCGTGAGCGTTCGCAGCAGCGGTCGCCAGCTCCGCTGCTGGCTCCGCGTAAGGTGAACACCTGGCTGAGCCGGCCTGCGCCACAGGGGGCCGGGCTTATTCCTCGCCTCCTGCCGTGCAGCGATGTGTGCCCACGCTGGGCGGGGGAGGCGCGCAGGCGTCCCGGGGATGCTCGGAGCCGCAGAGGGGTGGGCGATGATGGGGAATGGGGGCAGCTCGCCAGGTGATCCTGGGTGACGCAAGCACCGCGAGCGGGCAGGAGGAGGGCTGGGATCCCCACGAAGCTGAAAGTCAGGGTCTGAGCCAGAGAAACGGAGACTAAAGGGCCATGGGGGATGCTGCGGGGCTGGTCCGAGCTGGGACCGGGAGACGTGGCCTGGCTGGCTGGGGGCCACGGAGCCGCCAGCGCTGGCTGTGAGCAGTCCCGCGCTGCGCCGCCTGTCTCGCCGCTCCCTGCCAGCGGCACGTCCAGCCTCACACCCCGTGGCCCCGGCGGGCGTTGGGAGCGGAGACGCGGCCCTGCGAAACCGGAATGGGTGGTCCCGACAGGCGGAGACCAGCTCCGAAGCCTCGCAGAGATCAAAGGGAGACGGGGCTTTTCATTCCTCTCCCGCGCTCCCTGCCTTGCTGAGCGTGGCTCAGCCGCGCCGGCAGAGCCAGGTGAAGGCAGGAAGGCGGCAGGCAGCCGCGGAGGCTGTGCAGGCAGGAGCGCAGCAGGGGCGGTGGGAGTAGCATGGTGGGGGGCCCAGCTGGTGCGTGGGCCTGCACAGAGGCTGCACAGAGGAAGGAGAAAAGGGAAAATGGCTTCTTTAAAGCCCCCGGCTGCCAGTGCCGTGGGAAGGCCGGAGGGGGGAGGGAAGGCAGGGAGGGCAGAGTCCATAGGGAGTCACCCCTGCTGCGGAGGAGAGCAGGTCCCGGAGGTGCCAGAGAGCCCCATGCCTGCAACTCCAGGAGGGACAGAGAGCAGGAGGCCAGGCAGGGAACAGGGCTGGAAGAGGGCAGAGCTGTTAGGGGCAGCCAGGCACAACCCCAGGGCTACCCAGAGTCAGGCTCCGCTGGTGACCTGGAGACCAAGCGCATCACAGATGCAGCCATCAGGCTGGCAGCAGGACTCTCCCAGTATCCCACAAGCCCTGAAGAAGCTTGGTCCCTGGGAGCTCCCCATACGGACTGAACCTCCAGACGCACCCCCCCCACACACACACACAGTCTGGGGTTGCCCTTTGAGGGCAGGATGCGGGCAGGAACATTTTCTTATGTAGAGACCATCCTGCCTTGCTCAGGAAGGTGCTGGCACCTGCCCAGGGGAATACGTTCCCATTCCAGCATTTTCAGACCTTCTGGGCTTGGATTCTGACACCTGACTAACCTTCTGGATCAGGTGGGCCAGAGCTCCAGCACTGCAAGGCTGTGTCAGGAGATTTCTTCTGGGCCATCAGCTGAGTGCTTTGACAAACAATGATACTTGGATGGAGGGGCAGATGTGTATAGTCCAGGCAGGGGGGCATATTTGGATCCATCCTTCTATACATCTACCTATCCATCCATCCATCCATCCATCCATTCTCTTCTGTCTAGAACTGGCTGTTTCTCTGGTTGAAGGTAGTGGCCTGTGATACAGACTCCTCCATTATCCCATGAGTGCTGATGCCCTTGCCCCTCGACTGAGGGGATGGGAGTACTGGTGAGAGAGCACAGGAGCTTGGCTCTGCCTAAGGAGCATCTCTTTGGCTGCCTTGGAAGCAAAGCCAGAAGCCCAGGGAAGTCCTGTTGTTCCTCACCGCAGGATGGGGGTCAACAGCTGGGGCTGGCACTGCAGCAACCCAGTGGCTTGCATTAGCACTGAGATGACATCCAGGACTTCGGACGTGGAGAAGGTCCTTCTGCAAGATGAATGCTCAGTAATATCTTCATTTCTAGGTCATCAGAGCTGCCAGCTAGGCTCCTCGAGTGTGTCACCACATCTGTCTTGTTTCAAGGGCTTCTCTCTCCTTCCACCAAGGCAGGGAGCAGGAGCCTGCCAGCTCCCATCTGCACAGGCATCTCCACTGCTTTCTTCCCACAGAGGAGCCAATCCCCACGAGGCCTCTGGCAGTCACCTCCAAGAGCTGCTAAAGTGCAGTGAACAGGATCATGATGGGCCTGTACAAATACCTGTACAAATACTCCACAGGAAGGCATCTCTTGGAGGGCAGCAGTCAACAGAGGCTGGACTGAGGACAAACTGTGAGCTGGCTGGACCTAAACAAAGAGAGGTATCATGTCAATGATGTGGAGAGAAAAAATGAGCAAGGGGTGGGAGCAATCTGATGAAAGGAGCTACCAAGAGAGGGCTGCTGAGGCACGGTGGAGGCAGAGACTGAAAAGGAATGAGGTGGCATGTATTAGAGGAAGAGCCTGTGTTGGTGGAAGACTGGAGGGATGAAGGTGCTGCAAGGTGTATGTAATTAAGTGGATCACTACAGCAAAGGATGCCCTAGCAACACGGCATGGTTTCTCCCAGCTGTGCCTGTCTGCAACACAGCCATCCCTGCTTCCCCCATAGTATTTGGGAGGGCTGGAGTAGGCCAACTCCACCACCCTCATCCATGCTGCAGGGAGCCTATTTTAAGCCTTGCTAACGTAGGAGGATTAAATTTGGCTGTCTGAGACACGTCCTGCTCCCAGCTGTCCCCCAACCTCTCCTGAGGTTGGCAGCTCTGCTGCAGGCATGTCTCATGACATAGGAGGCTGCCTTGGACCTCCATGGTCAGCTGCCCTGCACAAGGGGAAAACAAAATTAGGGCATTTTACGTGTCTCTGCTACATAGGCACCCATCTTGGGTTTGCGGCAAGAACTCTTCCAGGCGTTGGTCTCAATGGGTTGAGCATGTCCCCCATGTGCAAAGCACCCTGGGACAAGATCTAGTGGGATGGGTGGGTTTGGAGGGAGCCCCAGCCCCATGGTCATTCTGACCCATCTGTGAGGAGCAGTGCCCTTACACCAGCCAGCCTTCATTTCAACTTGTTACACGGCAGCTACAGGGGGGCCCTGCATCTTCTCCCCTGGCCAGCCCATCACTAGGGTGAGGGAAGAAAGCCAGCCCCACGAATGTCCGTCTGTGCCCACCCTGCTGGAGGAGGCAGGTGTCTGGGGAGCTATAGTTTGCCCTCATTTGTCCGGACTCCTGCATACACTATACATTCCTGGTCAATCATGTATTTTATTAATTTATAGAGTGCTTGTTCTTGGAGCACTTGCAGAAGAGCCTCACAGAAAATTGTGTCTTGCCTGGGCAGATCAATCTGCCCAGAGCCTGCAGTGTATATATTTAAGAGAACATTACACCCAGCCATTGCTGGCTGAATTACTGACCGCCATCTGGAGGCTGGGCAGGAAGGACCAAATATTCAGCTGGAGAAATTGGGCAAGCAGTGGAGGGCACAGCTCTGATTTACACTCAGTGGGGCAGACTGTGGCCTCCTCCTGAGCACCGAACTGGGCTCTGTCCCTGGTTACCAGTACCATGGGGGACATCACTCAGTGGCTCTTCCTCGGTTTGCTCACTTGGAAAATGGGGGTAATAATACCCATCACCTATCTGCAAGGCTGTTGTGAATTTTCATGAGCTACCATCTGAACGGGGCTTTGAGCAGGGAAATTGCTGTATCAGCTCTAGGCAATGATAAACAATACTCAGCATTTACATATTCAAAGCACTTTGATTAACTCTTGGGGTTTAAGGACTTGATTCAATTCCCACTGAACCGTAATGGCAGCTGGACGGGGTTATCAGCAGCGCTGCTGTCTCGTGCTGGCCCTCGGCACTGGGTGCAACCTCGGCTGGCCGCAGGCCGGGAGCCTGGGGTGGGTGCTGGAGCTGGGGCTTCACCCCTCCTGACGCTGCTTTGCTGGGGGACCCTGGTGAAATCAGGCAAAGCGCCTTGTGCCTTAAGTCCCTGCCTAATAAAGAAGAAATAAATAACACTCATCCCCCCTTTGGAAAGCAGTGAGATCCTGTGATGCAAAGCCAGTGCAGAGCACAGAGTATCATCAGTTCTGCTGCAAAAGCTGTAACCAGGTGTTAAATAGCTGTGAAATTCTAACTTGATTCATGCAGAAGATGCCAAATAAAGGGGTTTTTCTTTTCTTCTTCTTCTTTTTTTTTTTTTTTTCAATAGGGAAGGGTAAGAGGTGGGCCTTTGCCTCCTCTATTGCAAAGCGCCGCAGATCCAGAGTGACCTCCCCCCCAGCCCGCCTGCTAATGCCAAGGTGGTGTTAAGCAAAGGAGACCAAACCCAGGAGCACACTTCATAATTTTATTCAGCAGATTATTTTGCTTTTTCCTTTCAAGTCTGTTCAGCCCCTTGATTTTAAATGGCCCCCCTCTGTCCAGCCGGATGATAAGTCTCCCCCGGGGTGCCTTGTGTAAGAAGATCCTTCGGCATTATTATTAAGATCACCGTAAAACAATAGCAAAACCTGGCGAAACTGCGGTCCCACCGTGACCCATTGGCATAAGATTAGGAAGCCTCCAGCCGGCTGCGGGAGTGGGGCTGCTTGTGCAGGGCAAGGGGTGTCCGTGGGGAACTGCAACAACAGGCTGTGAGCTCCCAGGGTAAAACCCCTCCAGCCTTCCTAACTGCCGCCAAGCCACCAGGCAGCCCCGTCAGCTCCTTCTGCCATTAATTAAAGGCGCTCTGTGAAAAAGTAGCTCTCTCCATTGCTCGAGCATTGGGGGACAGCGCTGATCCTGCATGAACGATTTCGGAGCATCCCCTGAGGCAGCCTGGGGAGGGGAGACGCGCTGCCGTGTCTGACACTGTCATTTTACACCACTGCTGAGCCCAGCAAGGCTAGGCCCCCAGCCTGCGTCCCAGGCCCTGAAAATCAGGCACTGGCTGGAAGAGATAAACTATAGAGACACACTTCCCCCCCTCTCGAGGATGAATAAATGGTGAGTTTGGCTGTATTGGCCTCCGGTGCCTGTGCACCAAATGCCAGCCTGTTTGCTTTTAGATATTAAAAAAAGATTTCTCTGCCACCAGGAAGGAAACTTTGGGCAATGCCTCGAGTGCAGCACTCTGAAAGCAGCCGCCGCAGCAAAGTCCTCACCAGCCCCGGGGACAGCAGACGCCCAGAGCTGGCAGAGGTGGGGTTGGCGCATGGGTCTGCATGGGCCCCACAGCTCTGGTCCCGGCACTGGCGCCTGACTGTGCCAGTTGGGCAGCTCTTTGGGCTCGGTGGTGCAAGACACCTGCAAAGAGCTGCAAGGCCCAGGGTTATGGAAGCTGCACTAGATCTTCAGGCTGGCTGGATCCTGCTCCTGCCTCTAAAACGGCTCCACAAATTGGGGGTGAGGGAGACCCCAAGGGAACATCCTGGTACCTTCTGCAGGAGGATCTGGGAGGGGAGACACAGTGGGAGGGGCCAGGCTGGGTTTGGGGGTGCAGGGGGTGGCCAGGCTGTGCTGCAGCAGCCCTCCAGTCTCAATGTGTTCTTGACCCCTCCCCCCCCGGCCACAGGAACACTGTGGGCTGGGGAAGCCTGAACTCGTCATACAGCAGCAAATTTTGCTGTCCCCTCAGCACATCCCAGGCAGTCCTAGATGTGTGGGTGTTGCACCGACCGACCCCCTTGCAAATGGGTCCTCCCAGGTTTAGTGGGACGTGCCTGGGGCTCGGTCCCTGGCTCTCACCCCCTTCGCAGACCCTGGTGCCGTGGGTCACCCCGGGCAGGCAGTGCCGCTTTCCGCTGATCCCTGCAGCCTCAGCACGGCCCCTTCTTCCGTGGGGTGCCGGGTGAGGCAGTGCCTGGGGCCCGGCACCCGGCGGGAGGGAGCACCGGGGAGCATCGCTGGGCTCCGGTGCAATGCGGAGCGGGGAAAGGCAGGCTGCCGATATCAAATCAAGCCGTCTCGGCTCGCCGCTTTCGGGAGCGAGGTGCAGCGTGCGGTGCCCCGGCCCTGCCGCCGTCCTGGGGTCCCCCGGCCCGGCGGGGCG
>NW_020449019.1:993940-1007530 GCF_003343035.1 Apteryx rowi | reverse complement strand
GGGCACCACGCCGGGCAACGCTGCGCCGGGCACCTCGCCGGGGACCACGCCGGGGACCACGCCGGGGACCTCGCCGGGGACCACACCGGGCACCACACTGGGCAGCGCTACGCCAGGCACCGCACCGGGCACCGCTGTGCCAGGCAGCGCCGGCCACCTCGCCGAGCAGCACTGTGCCGGGCACTGCACTGGGCACTCTGTGCCGGGCACCACACCGGGCACCACACTGGGCAGTGCTGTACCGGGACTGGGCAGCACCACGCTGCCACCATACCAGTCACTGCCATACTGGGCAGCACTGTACTGGGCACCTTACTGGGCACTGCTGCGCCAGGGACCACTGTACCAAGCAGCACTGTGCTGGGCATTGGCACACCAGGCACCACCATACTGGGTGGCATTGTGCCAGTCAGTGCTGCACTGGGCAGCACCAAATCAGACACCTCTGCACCTTGCGCTGTTGTACCAGGCACCACCCTGGCCACTGCACCGGGCACAACTACACCAGGCACTGCGCTGGGCACTGCCATAACGGGTACTGCACCAGGCTGCGCTGCACCAGGCATAGCCACACAGAGCATCACTGCACTGCACTGGCACTGCCGCACCAGGCACTGCACTGTGGCAGGCATCATACTGGGCACCACTGCACCGGGCACTGTATCACCACCACACACCACCAACCCATACAGCCCCTCCCGTGTTGCATCGCCACCCCACACCATCCCGCACAGGCCCCCCATAGCACCACCCAGCAGTGCCCCAGCTCCTCACCTCCTACCACGCACCACCCCATGACACCCTGCATTGCCACCCCACACCCCACTGTGCCAGGCCACCCCTCCACACTGCACCCACCATTCCCACTCCTGCTGCGCTCTGCGCCCTACTGCCCTTCGCACTTGCTCCCCATGCTGGAAGGCTCCCAGTGAGGCGCACGTCTGCCCCCAGGACACCGACACCACATTCCCATCCCTCTGGGCTGTTCCCTTGATTTTGCAGAAGAAATAGCACACGGAACAGGATCTTCCTCTACGTTTATGCTGGTGGCCCCTGGAGGACAGCCAGGCCCATGCCCCACGCACTGAGTCCAGCTGTGCAGCCACGTTGCGGAGCCCGTCCAGGCACGCAGCAAGGGGAGCTGCCCCTCGGCACAGGCCTGCGCACCCGGGGCAGCGTGCCTGCAGCGCTGGGAAGGTGCTGGGGCCGTTGTGCAGCTGCAGAGATGATTGCTGGGTTGCGTTATTTCCCTGATAATGCAGAAATATGTCCAAACACTGACTCCATTATCTCCTGCTCGGTTTTCTGCGTAAGCGTGAGAGTGACCCATGCATGTTTTTAAATGTAGCCTTTGCACTAGGTACACAAACCGGTGACTTTTACTTACCACGGAAATGCTGTCTGCAGACTTAATAGAACAGCTTTTGATTGTGTGGATAACACTTTGAAACCTGGCTCGGTGTGTGCTGCTCACCTCAACTGCTTTACAACCGGCAACGCAAACAGTTTAAAAACAAGGCTGTCCTAAGCGTGATACAAAATAAGCCTGTAATAATGCTTCACTGAGAGCCTGCTGGGGAAGCTGCGCGTAGCCCAAATATTAATATGAGAGCACAAGCAATGCACTTTTCAGGGCGTCCTTTGTGAAAGTGGAGGAGGGGGATTTTTAAGTGTCTGATCGCCATGCCACTCACAACGGTGATTTCAGAGGAAGAGGCTGATGATTTTAATGAGCGGTGAAACGAGCGTGCAACAAGTAGCTAGTGGGACTGCGAGGGAGAGTGAAACGTTTGCAGCAGCAGGTGAGCTGGGAAGTTTGGGCAGCCTCAGCTCTTGGGCTGCTCTCTGAAACCTGGAGCATCTGACTCCTCTGATGTACCTTGGCCGTCAGCATCCTTCTCCCAGCCGTGCTTCCCGCTGCCTCTCCCCAGGCTCAGCAGCCTCGTCTCCCTCGGGGCAGCCTCGTGAGCCTGGCGCAGGTTGGCCTGTCCCCGCTCTTGCCCATGGGAACTCGCCCCAGCACCCTGGTGGGGAGGGGGGTGGCCCCTGCAGACCGTTTCGCTTGTGCTAACAAGGAAAGTCTGGAGGGCGAGCACTGCACGTGGCTGCTCTCCCCAGCGAGAAGGCAGCGGAGAACAGCCAAAGCAGGCGGTGAGGCTCTTAGCATCAGGCTGGCACAGCCCGAAGGCCGCTGCCCCGAGGGTGGGGTGGAGAGTCCCCAGGCGTGCTGGTGGCACATGCACATGGTGCTGGCGTGGGGACGTCGGGCTGCCTCTGGAGGCATGGGGGGGGGGGCGCTCAGTGACTCAGTTTCCCCATTGGACGGCAGGCGGGGGGCTGGCTGCCCCCGCCAGCTCTCCGGGAGGCCCGTGGCGGCGGTGGCCGTTGGGCTCGCAGGCAGGCGGTTGCAGAGGCTTCCTGTTTCTGCGGGATCCGACTGGCATTGTGCCGCACAGCGAGGGGGGCAGAGCCTCTTCTTGCACCTGCCCAGAGCATCTGCTAGGGAGAAAATCGCCATGGCAACTCCGCCGCTTCCTCCATCGCTGTTCCACGGGGGGCAGGGGGGGGGTCTCCTCGCCTCCCCCGCCGCGGTGCGCTGGCCTGCTGACCCAGCGAGACGGGCGCTCCCCACGGCTCGAGGCAGGCCGTCTGTGCCCCAAAAGCACGGCTTACGTGGAAGGAAGGCTTTGCTGTGGGGTGTCTCCCACCGCCAAACCCTGTTGCCCTTGTGCGGTGCCCGGACTGGGTGGGAGGAGATGCTGTCCTGCTCCAACCCTGGAGGGACACCAGGTCTCCAAGGCCACCCATAATGGGAGATGAGATCTGGACTTCACTGAATTTAGGGGAGGGTCCCCACTTTGAACCTAGCTTAAGGGAGGGCACATGGGTCCCCACCTTCCCAAACAGCTCCACACAGGGCACAAGAGGGAGTTGAGGACTTGGCCCTTTATGGAGGGGGGCAATTTCTGGGCCTGGCACAAGTGGGCCCAAGGCTCCTGAGCCTGGAGCAAGCAGCAAACCTGGCTACGTGGTGCACAGTCCATGCGGCTCGTGCCCTAGGGTGCTGCTGACGCTGCTGGTGGTAATTCAGAGCCCTGATGTCTCCCCCTCACCTCATACAGGTGCAGGGGAAGACAGGGGAGATGTTCTCATGGGCAAAGAGGTCCCTGCGAGTCAGGTGTCCTGGGACTCCTTGGGAAGCTGGGAAGCGTGGGAGGCAGGCCTGCTTCTTCAGCCTCCATCACATGGTCCCCTTGAACTCCTAACACCCTTCATCTTGCTCTGCCCTTGCTCATCACCAAGGGGCCATGGGCCTTGGCTTGCCAAACCATGGGCGGAGGAAGGGGCCATGGAGGAGGACAACGTGGGAAGAGCTGAGCTGAGATGGGAGAGGAAATAGAGGAAATTGAAATTGGAAGCTGAGCTCCTGAGGGCTACAGAGACTGTCATAAAATCATCTGGCCCTAGTGCTTATGAAGGCACAGATGCACCCAGGAAAATACTGATTTTGAAGGGCTGGTGAGACCCAGTTTCTTGCAAACCCTCTCCTGATTCCAAAAGTGGGTGGGATATTGGGGAAAAATCCAGCTCACCAAAGGTCATCAGTCGCTCCGAGCCCTCCTCCATGGCTCTCAGCCCTGCCATCCTTGTTTCCCAGTGTGAGGCCTGCCTGGGCTGCTTGTGAAAGAGCAGCCAGCGGGGTGGCTTTTCCCAGAGTGAGGGCTTGTGGCAACTCTTCTCTCGCCTGGGTCTCTCCCTTCTGTCGTCTCCTTTCACCTCTCTGCTGAGTCAGGTTCAAGCGCTCAGGGTAGCGGGGATGTAGCTCTGATCTGCTGGGGTGGCAGTTCCAGTGCAGAGATTGCGTCTGCATCCTTCTCATTGCAGCTGGCCAGTCAGGGCGCAGGCGGGACAACGGGGTGATGGGCTGCAGCAGGAGCAAGGCCTGACCGGTTGGGGTGCTTGAGGACACCAGGCCGCTGGCCTGCGGCGAGCTCTCATCTCCTTCAGTCCCACCTGCAGCCAGAAATGGTCCTCTGCCTGGACCTAACCTGCGAGCAACGCATGGGGATGCCAGGTGTCTTGATGGTGGAGAGCTTCTCCTTGACGTGCCAAGCCTCCCTCGCTGCTGTGAGACTCCCGTCTTGAAATTCGCTTCACAGCACCTTTGCAAACCTTTTCCCTTGCTGTGATGGAGGCTTTGGCCGCCCCTACTTTAAGGAAACTTTTCCAACCTTGTTCATTGGCCAACTGGGAGAAGGCAGCAGGCGCAGAGCGGTCAAACTCCAGAAGGGACCGTCCCTTCACCCCCCCACCCCAACTCCTTGCAGGGTGTCTGCTCTGAACTGCAGCCCCTCTTCAAATTCAGAGTGTTTAGTCAAACTTCAGCTGCTTGAAACTAAAGCGGTGCCCCAGTACATGCATTTTTTAATGGGGAAAACAAGCCCGTTTTGCACTGCAAACAAGTAATTTAATGAGGGAAGCCCAGCCCTTGTTCTGAATGAAGACAGGCCCATTTTTCAAGTGCAGACAGCTTTCCCTGCTAGGGCTGGACGCTTGAAGGTTTAGTTTTCTCAGCCAAGATGCTGTCAAGCCCTGCAATGAGGGGCTGTCTCTGCCCCAGAACGCTTACAGAAGGGAGGACAACAGCAGGATGAAAAAAGGAGCAGTATCCCCATTTTACAAAAGGGGAAACTGAGGCACAGAGCAATTTTGGGACTCAGCCAGGTCATGTGCTACAGCAGTGGTAATGCGGGAGTTGAATGCAGATGGCTCAAATCCCAGGCTCTTTTCTGAATTGTGGCTGAATTTTCCAGAGGCAAAAATGGCTATCTTTGCCTCTGAAGCACCCAACCAAGGCTGCTGAGGCCTCAGGAGGAAGGGAACCACCACAGTGTCTGCGGAAAGTCTCCTGGGGCACAAACTCAAGTGTGGAGAGAAGGATCCAGCCCCCAGGGGATGGACTGTGAGTGTCAGAGTGCTAAGACCTGTGCCCTGCTCCTCAGGACAGCACTGTCCTCCCAGAGATGAATATTTGTGATCATCTGTGGCATGAAGTGAGTGTCAGCACCCAGATCTCCGTTAAGCATTTGCTAAGGCACCTGCTGGCCTCCCTCCAGCAGGTCATTTGTTTCTGGAAAGCTTGGGGCCTCCTGCACCCATGTGACAGTGACCCAGAGGGTGCTGCAATTTGATGGGGCCCTTGTTGGGACAGTCTTCATGCCCATCCCTGAAGTGACTAACTTGTTTTTTTGGCTGATATCAAGGTGGACACATATCATTGTTCTCATACCACAGACGGGGCAACAGAGGCACAGAGAGGTGAAAGGACGGGCCCAAGAGCATCCAGTGGCCAAAGCGTGATTGAAGTCTGGCTCCTCAGAGCAGTCCTCAGCTGTGCTGTGGCCCGTGGGCTGTAAATCTGCCCCTCAGTCAGGGCATCGCTTGAAAAAAAACTGATCTCTGCCTCTGGGCAGCGTTGGGTAACTCCAGGCGACCTTGCCAGTGGGGCTGACTCAGGAGCTAGAGCAGGGCTCAGGGTGCCAGGTGCCCCATATCCCGGCTGCTTGCGGGGCACACGCAAGCTCAGCCTGGCTTTGCCCCCGTGCCTGCCTACGTGCCAGATGGTGGAAGAGTTTGGCCTTTGCTGCGGGCTGAGCAAAGCGCCTGTTGAAAACTGGCCATGTGTGAAGATAAAATAAAGGGAAAGTCACGTTCCGAAGCCGTGGTCTCCGGGTGCTGTTGAGCGGGCTGGGATTGTGCCGGGAGGACAGCGGCCAGGACGCCGAGGCAGATCGGCAACTCCCCCAAGCCCAGCCTGAAATCAGAGACGTTTGTACCTAAGCAACACACAAATCTGCTATGAGCTGAGTTTACCGATTTCACTCCTCTTCTAGGCGCAGTCAGCGCGCTTTGCACAGAGCAAAAGCAGAAAGCGCCGAATGCCAGGCCCTTCCCAGGGGCTTCCAAGCCACAGAACCTCCTGTTTGCTCTGCTCTGGGTTTAGATGGTTGTGTCTGTCCTGTCTCGCTATGCCTGGACTCCAGTGGAGGTCCCCAATTAGCTGATGAGCAGCTGTGAAGGCATGCAGCCTGCAGTGAGCTCGCCGTGGCCAGGGCGCTGGGGCAGCATGCTGGGAGTCTGCCCTCCTGGCTTATTCTTGTCCTCAGCCTTGGTTTGGTCATGTCCTGACCGCGCACTGGACTTTTCAAGCAGGTCCGAAGGGAGGAAAAAGTGTCCAACTGCTCCTCAAAGCCGGAAGTGGCCCAGCTCGCCCAAGAGCGCCGCTGCTGAGGTCTGCACTAAACTGGCAAGGCCACACACGGGGTTTCTGTCTGCCCTGCCGTGAGATGTGACAGTGCCCTGGCTGCGCAGTGCCCCAGTCCTAGGACAGGACCCCCAGTGGGAACGCGGGAGGAGAGCTCGGATGTTTGGGGCCTGTGCAAGGTCTGGACAAAATGTGCTCATCACCCCGATTTGGACCGGAATCTGCTATTTTAGTAGCTGTGACCTAATGCTCTGTAGGTGCCTTTGAAAATAGCCAGAGTGTGTTAGCAGAGGCTGTATTTCAGCAGTGCTCTCTATCCTGAGCCCTTATGGAGCAGCACCAGCCATACTCTCATAGTCCAAAAAAAAAGGGCAGTTTGACAGCAAATTCCTGAGTTCTGGTGGAATTTAAATTCCAATTATTTGTATGTGGAAGGAGTGAAAATGTATTGTCCGGCTAATGCCAGAGCACTCGATTGTCGCAGTACATGAGAACAGGGAAAGATGGTGAAGTCCAAGGGAACAGCACTGAAATAGTCTGCGTTAAAAATGGCATGAAAATCAGCTTTTTCCTGTGAAATACTTTGGCTGGAATGAAATTGTTTTTCCTGATGGCAGCTGGTTCCTTCAGGGGTTAACTGCAGCTCTTTCCAGAGAGCTGTAAAAAGTGTTTCCGAAATAGTTCCACTGCCCGTTGTTTTTACGGCCGGGAAAGGCAGGGCAGGCCTGCCCAGGCAGGAGGGGAGCCACAGGCTCGTCGCGCAGATGGAAACTGAGTTCAGGAGACGAAGTGGGAATTCAGGCTGGGCATCAGGAAAGTTATCCCGGCAGTGAGGACAGCGGGCCTTTGGCAGCAGATGTCTGAGCCTTATCTGCAGTCCACGGCGGTGGCATGGAGAGACCGCAGAGCCACAGCAGTGGGCACAGAAAGGGGCTTGGGAGCCCCCATTCTGATGCCACCAATGTCACTGAGGTGGTGAACAGCTCTCCCTCGCTCACAGGGCGCAGTGAGGCCTCTCAGAGCAAATGTGTCGGGATCAGCTCTGGCCTGCTGATTTCAAGGAGGGCAATGGAGAGCCTGGAGGTGCCCGTGGCTCCCTCAGATACAGGCTGTGACATGACGATACTTGTGCCGGGAGGGTGGTGTGAGGCTGCAGCCCATCGGAGGTCCTGTTCCCCTTCCCTGAGGCCAGTAGCGCTTGAGGCTGCTGGCCCAGCTCCCCTCTGCCACCAGCAGACTGGGTCCCCTCATGGCAATGGAGGCTCAATGGGCCAGCTCCAGGAATGAGGGGAGAGGGAAGAATTTGGACTTCATCAAGCAGCAATCCAAATCTTAGGTGCCTGTTCTGCAATGGGTAGGGTTGGTTTTTGGGACTGTGGGGCTATGTTCATCCAGCCTAATTCAGCCTCCCTTGCCTAGTATCGATGGCTGAGATGTTCATGGGTCTCCAACACAGGAGAGGAGGAAGAGATGCAACACCCTGATGATGGTGACTCAAAGCCAAAGTGGGTAGAAATAGAGATGTTTGCAGATCTGAAGGCCACAGCAGAGTCTCTGGGTGCCTGGTCGCTCTCCTTTTTATAACCTGGGTCGTTGGACTTCTTTAGGGTGCCCTTGGGTTGGGCTTGGACACATGGGGCTGGACACATGGGGACACTTTGGGAGCCAAAGTCCTGAGGGAAGCAGAAGGTGCTGGACGTTGGCTTACCAAGTACTCCAAAACTCACCCAGTGCCTAAATAGCACATATGAGAGAGTGTGGCTAACAGGCATGCTTGGCTTTGATGCTTGCCAAGAAGCCAGGAGGTTTCCCCCTTTCTGATCCCTCCTTTAAACTGCCTCCAGCACTCAGGGGTTGCACTGCACTTGCTCCCTCCTGCTCTGCTGTGCAAACCTTTGGCTGCATGTTGTCCTCCGACGCTTTCAGGCCAGAGAGTTTTCCAAGTGCTTTATACTTAACTCAGGCACAGAAATTAGTGTCCAGGATGCAGCAGAGAAGGAGCAGCCAAGTTTGATTTGGGCAAAAAGTCTATTGAATTCCCTGACCTGCAGAGTGCAAGTCTAAAAACAGTATGTGAAACGGGAAGGCAGCCGAGGAGTCTCCTCTCCAAAGTGTGTCTGCATTTGAGTGGGGGGTGTCAGAGGAGCAGAACAGGGAAGGCAGCTGGGCAGGGAGGTGCGTGGGCTCCAGGCACCATGGTCCCTGGAAAGGGGCATTCTCGGTTTAAGGATAAGTGGAAGAAATATGTGCAGTTTTGTGAGCAGCAGAGCTGGCAGAGATGGGATTTCTGCAGATGTACGTCTCAAGGGTGGAGGCCAGCTTATAATTGTGTAAGCGACGAGGCTGATAGAAACAGGCTTGCGTTCGGTGGCCAGGCTTGGCCCAGCTCGGCGGGGGTGAAGAGCTGGGGAATTTTTATTTTCGTTCTGTGCCTTTTCTCACTCTCAGAAGTAATGAAATGCAGGAGCCAGCATTAATGCACCATTAAGACTGCAAATTTCAGCACGCAGCCATCAGGAAATGCAAATACTTGGGTCTACTGTCAGCTCTACCTTCGCTACAGCAGCGGAGGAAGGGGCTGGCGTGCTGCTGACCTTTGCTACCTTGATTAAATCCTTGGTGACTCGCAGTTTCTTGTGCTTGCCTCCCTTTCTGAACCCTTCATCTTCCCCCACCTGCATCTGGGCTGCTCTTCTACTAGCACGGATGGACACAGAGAGGAGCGTGGTGGCATAAGCTGGCTTGCTCTAGGACCCCATGGTCAGGCCGAGACCTGTGGCCAGTGGGTTCTCCCAGGAAGCCTGCATTCCAGGAGAGTAGGAATCTGGGAAACAGGCTGTGCCATGGGGCGCAGCATCTTCTGACAGCCAGGAAGGATGGCGCAGCCTGGCCCCACGTCCTTTGGCTATGCAGAGAAGTCTCCGTCACCCAGGCCGCCAAGGACAACAGCCCTGAGAAAGAGGCGGAGAGTGAGAGAAAGAAAAGGGTTGCAAATGGGGAAGGGGAGACTGAAAGGAGCCCTTTTTGCAGCCGGCGAGCACCGTCTGTTCTACCTTTGGGTTGTACTGCATTTCCCTGGCAGGGACCTGCTTTTCCATAAATTTGGGTGGAAGGGAGAGTTTGGCAGAGCCCCTGGCTGCAGGGAAGGATTTACTGCTGCTCTGACTGCTCTGCGCTCTCCCTGCGGAGCCTGGGCTCCCGCAAAAATGCCCTGCACAGGGAGGAGGAGAAGGAGGAGGAGGAGGAGGAGGAGGAGGGAGCGGGTGCTGGTGTCCAACTGGGGGCTGCTGGCAGGGCCTTTCCTGGAGGTCCAAAGGGGGAGGGCGATGGTTGGGCTCTCCATGGAGGACCCCCAGGCTTGCTGCTGCCACAGGGGGACATCTTTCACGGGCAGCCCGGTGGGCAGAGGGCAGGCACCCAGCCCCTCTCGCCTCATGTGGCTGCCTGTCCTTGGTTGCCAGCCGGCAGTCCTGTGCCCCTCAGCAGGACTCCTGGCTGGGTTCGCCCTCCTCCCCATGCTGTCGTGGGTGAGTGCGAGGGGTCCCAGCCAGTCCCAGTCTGGGGCCACGCAGGGCATGCAGGTGGCAGGGCAAGGAAGGAAGGTTCACGGGCAAGCGTGGCCTTGGCTCACCTGCGGACCTGCAGCGACAGAGACGGCGGGGGGGCCGGGGGCTGGCTGGGCCCCCCAGCGCTGCCCCGCTGGCTTGCCGAGCTGTCCCGCCAGACTCGAGGCGGGTGAGGGCTGTCGGAGTGGGCACGGCCAGCTGCCAAGGCTCCGGCGAGTCTCCTAGCAATGAGGAAGCACCGAGGAGACCGTCTGAGCCGCCTCCGCTGAGGCCCGTGAAATCTCCTGGCACCAGCCTTCCTGCGTGCCCGCGCGCTGGCCTGTCTGCCCCATCCTGGGACGTAGCTCTTCGGGGCTGGATGCAGCTCTCCCGTGTTTGCACGTCCTCGGGCGCACGTCGGGACCAGGCTGCCCATGCTTCCTGCCCTCCACAGCTGCCGCGTCGCTACGGCGGGCAGTGGTCTCCTCGAGCGAGTGATGGTGCAGTGGGCCTGGGTGGGGGTTCGCTAATAACCGACAGGTTTCCAACACTGGCTCTTTGCCGCCTGCCTCGCTGGCCCAGCCCCGGGCACCTCACAGCCTGGCGGATGGTCCCTGGATGCTCCCTGCAGCCCAGATGGTGCACGTCTGCGCATCCCTCCTCGGAGACAGCAAGCCAAGGAAACGGCTGGGGCTGAATCGTGTGAAACAAAATGAGCTGGAAGCAGCGGTTGGAAAGGCCGGACTCCAGCTTGCTCTGCGTTATTAGAGATGAAAAGTCATGCTGCCGCACCCTGCTGGGAAAGGACATTTTCCTTCCATTTCCACAGAGGACGTGAATTTGCCAGGCAACCTCTAGGATGTGAGTAACGACCCTGCGAGCAGCTGTGCAGCTCTTCCCAGCCGGTTCGCTCAGGCGCTGCACCGCCTTGCTTCCCAGCCGCCAGCAACCCCAACGCTGCAGAGCGCTGGGCTGCGGGCCCCGGCCCTGGCTGCGCTCCTCCGGCCACGCTCGCAGGGGGTCTCGGAGCTCCTGGCAAACCTGCCGGCAGCCTCACAGCACGCGCGCGCGCGCAAGAGGCATATTGCGGTGGGTGTATGTTATGAAAGGCGAAGCGGAGCCGGGTGGGTTTTGCTTTCTCCCCCTTCAATCGAGAGCCGTCGGGGAAGTGATAAGACAGCTGCCATTTTGTTTGCGGTTGGACGCGGAGCGCCGCAGAAGGAGCCATTCTGCTTTCTTTCCCTCGTGGCGACTTTCTATTTATTCTTCCTTTCTTTCCCGCTTGCTCTCTTTAACTTGAAACGAAAGTCACCCGAGGAGGGAAATGCATCTCAAATGCCTGTCCTCTCTCCTTCGCAGTGAGCACAAAATAGGTGTTGGCCACATTCTCAGATGGAAAAGAGAGGCCTGAGGATGGATAAATACTTTTCCAAAGCTTTGGAGCAAGGTGTGGACAGCGCTGAGAATAGCATCTCGAAATCTCAACTGCCAAGCCCTTAGCCTAACCAGAAGGTTATTCTTCTTCCCTTATGCTCATACATATCCATTAGGATGAGACCATATGTGTGAGATGTAGATGAATTTCTTTCCTCTTGACAAGTCCAGTTGGTCTTCCTAGGTAAGGAAATGGAGATCTGTTCCCATCCAACTTTGGGCTGGCTCTTTGCCGTGATTTCCTGGGTTGCGTTTGCCCTGTTAGAAACAAAGCTACAAGTCTGATGATGCCCAGCTATCTCCCCTATCTCCTAGCTATTCTCCACCCTTGGGGGCTTTTTATGCCAGACATTTCTGGAGATGTGCAGAGGTTCCCCCTGAGTGTAGGAAGTGGACGAATGTGTGGAAGCCTTCAGTGGAGGAGAGCAGCAGAGTGAGATGTTCTGGTGGGGAAAAACAGCTGGCTGGGGAGCGCTGGAGACCTCTCTGGGTGATCTTAATGAGGACCCAAGTTCCTCACCAGATCACAGAGAGCTTCTCGATGAAGAGGCGACTTCTCTGACAGCAGGGAGCAGTGGGGTGAGCACACCTCAGTGCTCCTGCTCTTCAGGTGGTTGCCCAAGGTGTCTTCTCAGACTCCAGGCAGGTGAGCCTTTGATGGGATCCCTGCACATCTCAGCCTGCCCAGGAATTTGATACTGTCCTTCTAGTTGAACACTGTTATTCAAGGATCCTTTGAAGATGAATTTAGGAGAGATATCTTGGAGGTGTCTTACGTGGTTAAGGAACTAGCTTGTGACGTGAGACACATGCAGTTATTGCTCAGCCCCTAAGCTTCCTTTCTGGAGGAAGAGATATCTGGACGTAATGGGTCCTTTTGACATCTTCCAATCCATTACAGGCTGCAGATCAGTGCAGAAGTGGCATCAACCTGGATGATGGATGTTGTTTAAGTGATCAAGCAGAGACAGCGTCCTAATACCCATATGGTCAGATCTATCAGCTTCTTTCAATAGCATCGATCGCATGTTGTTGCTGACATCTTTACAAACAGTAAACGGGAGCACAGAGAGATGCCCCAGGTTTTGGGCACTTATCCAGCGCTTAGGTGTAAGCATAAGGGGCTGATTGCTTATCACGTCTGAGATGGTGGAGCTGGGCAAAGGAGCCCAGCCCAACTTGGAGGGGATAGTGCTTGGGAATCCTTTTTGCAAGGCACACAAAAGGGAATCGGATGAAGTATGCTTAGTAACTAACTGATGCTATGCACAGCTCTTGCACCCCCAGCTCCCCTTTCAAAGGTGGTTCAGTCAAGACTGCGGCTGTGTGGACATTACTGAAGTACTAGATGTAGAATAAGGGGAAAATGGGTCTGGGAGGCATCTCACAGGCAGGGGTGACCCGCTGTGCTCCCTTCCTTGGAGACCCGATGACCTTCAGAGGTGATAGAGCATGCTTTGTCTGCCAGACTTTCTCAGCCTCGCTCAGACTTTCTTGCTGCCAAACTGGGTGCTGAGACCAGCCTGAGCTCTCGGCAGACTGACCTGGCCTGATGATAGAGACTTGCCTCTGTAGGGATGCGGAAGATGACAGGGAGTTTCATGGGGGCTCTCATAACCCTTAGGGCTAAACTCTGCTCTAAAGTTACCGTGCTCCTGGGGCTCCCTAGTGATTTGCTTCTTGGGAGCATCCCCCCAGGTCGGTGCCCTTGCTAGCCAGGACCTCTGCTACCAGGGCTTGCCTGGCCAGGGCTCTTGGTGAGCCAGCTCCCCCAATTCAGGGACTGTCACGGTGTAAAGGGTTCCCTGCAAAACAGGGATTGTCCCCTGCTTGGTCAGCCCAGAGACCATCCTCTCCCACTATGTCCATGTCCTTCATTGACTGCTGGCCCAGGTATGCCAAGGCAGCTGGAGAAAAGCTGCTGTGAACTGGTTCTTGCGATACAAGCTCAGCTTCGCTTGATTGCTTCTCCATGGCTTGCAATGAAACAGCAGTGTGCTCAGATGAGACTCACCACCGTCTTCAGACACCCAAATCCCCCAGGCTTCCCTCGGCATTGGTGCCTAAACACTCTGTTGGCTGCCGCTGCCCCTTCCCAGGGGCACCTTGTGGGTGCAGGGGCCAGGCCCATCCCTACTGATCACTGCCTGCCGGCAAGTCGCATGGGCAAGACCTTGGGCGCGGGCGGCACGGGGGGCACGTGGTTGATGTGCTGGGTGGAAGGAGACGTCCTGACCGTCATACTGGTGAGGGGGAGGCCATCACAGCTTTCACGGTTGTTTCTCCGCAGCTCCTGACTCAAGCGCACCCAAATTAGCTCTTGCCATAAGTAACTTTTGATATTTC
>NW_020449019.1:987572-993920 GCF_003343035.1 Apteryx rowi | reverse complement strand
GGGGGGGATTGTTTAACTTACGTATCCCTTTCTAAAATTGCAGTTGCCTTGAACCACAGCGTTTGCTGACTTTGGAGTGCTGCTGCGAGCAGAAGTGGTTCAGTAAGCCCCATCTGACCCCCTCTGTGCATGCCTGCAAGAAGGGACCCTCTCGAACAACCGTCCTGTCTCTCCCCAGGTACCGTGGTGGAAGGGTCCTGTCCTGTCTTGGGAACGATGCTGAACTGGGTGGGCCAGGGGCTGTGATGGCAAAACAGGGCTGGCCAGGAGAAGAAATGAGTGAGTATGCAAGTGGGGCAGGAAGAACTTTTCCTGTGGGTCTGGCTTGGTTTGGATTTCAGCTTCCACCTGAAGGACAGCTGCCTTGAGCTGAGAACAGGCATTTTCATGTCACTAGTGTGTTCCCAGACCTGACTGCTGAGCAGCAGCTTGGGGTGAGCCAAAAAGCTGCAGGCACTAGGAAAGCTCCTGTGTTACCATGACCCAGGCTGAGTGTCCCCTGCCTGGCTGTGAGTCACAGTGCTTGCCAGTCCCCCTCTCGCGGGTCTTGGGCACGCTTCCTTAAACCACCAGCAGCAGACGTACGCAGCAGGAGTGGCCGGGAAGGGATCTGAGCAGAGCCGACGTGCCCCAGCCCCACGGCCGCATCCCGGCTGCCTGCCCAGCCTGCACAAGCAGATGGCTTTTGCAGGGTGCTCCGGAGGTTGGAGCAAGGCTATTTTGGACCACGTGGGCGTCTGAATTCCAGGCGAATCCCTGCTCAAAAGACGCCTGCCAGGGTCCCCGGAGGTGGAAACACTGCAGCTTGAATGTCCTCGTGGCTCTGCTGCCGTCTCTCACGTAGGCGTTCCTGCAGCCATGCCTGCTCGCCAAGCAGTCAGGCCAGCACCCAGTCCCACTCGCCTTCCTGCATTGCAAAAAGGCATCACGCCCACGTACCCTGCTGCTGGTAAGGGCTGCTTGCCCAGGGCACCCAGCCGGCCTCCAAGTGCCCCACATGTTATCGCAGCCCCCTTAACACTGGTGCAAGCAGCTCCTCAGCCCCTAGACAGGATTGCTTTGGAGGGGGCTCGTCTTGTGTCCCTGCGGGAGGCACAAGCGGATGCCCTGCACCCCTGCCACTTGGCACTGTGCCGCGGTCATCAGGCTGCCACCTCCATCCATTCTCCTGCAGGCTGGGTGAGGGAACCTGGACATCTGCTGATGCTTCCCTGTGCCCAGCAGCCCCCGGACCTCTCGGGCGCTGGAGACAGCTAAGCCCAGAGGCAGAGACCCACAGACAAGCTGCTCCACCTCTAGCGAATGCTTCCCCGGACTGTGCTGTGCAGCAGCAAGACCTAGTGCTGCGGGCCGAGGGGGATGCTCCCCYGCCTGCCCCCGCTGGGGGCTTCTCCCCAGACCCCTGCCCACTGCGGCTCCCACGGTCGCCCGCCCACCGTTTCTCCCTGCCGCCCGCGGCGTGACTCACGCAGCTGGGCTGGCTCCCCCCACTGCCGCGCTGGGGTGGGAGAGGGCAGAGGGAAACCGACTTCCTGCCCTTCTCGCAACTGCCTGCGCTGCTTGTGTTTGCTTTGAGGCCCGTGTCCCTCTTGCCAGGACATTCCCGGGCAGCGGCCGCTGCAGTTGCGGAGGAGCCGTGGGACAGCCCTGACCGCAGCCGTCCGCGTGCTGGCTGCAAAGGCGAGCACCGCATGCCTGCCCCACAGCTGCGTCCCCCCCCGAAACCCCCCGGCCCACCACGGCTCTGGGCTGGGATCCCACGAGGGGGGGGAAGCGGCCAGCGAGCCCCGGCACAGCGGGAGCGCGTCCACCCCGTGGGCCCTTTTTGGGAAGGGGTGGCCAGCCCCAGGGCAGCGCCGAGCACCCGCTGCACGTCCCCGGGAACTGGGAGCAGAATGCGCCACGGTGGCGAGCGACTGCTGTGCGGGAGCCGGCTGGGGTTAAAAATTAACACAGCCAGAGCCTCGATTAATGCACGGCGGGGACGTGAGCTGGCTGAGGGCTGCGTGTCCCTCTTGACACTCACTTCGCAGAACCCAAAGGTTTCGCGCCCTGGCGCCTGCCTCTCACAGCCCCCCTCACTGCGGGACGAGGAGGCGCTGCGCCCCCTCGGCTGGGCTCGTGGCCCCACGACTGAGAAGCGGGCTTGCATGCGCTGAGAAACGGGCGGCCCAGAGCAGTAGGCCAAGCGGTGCCGTGGGTCATCCTGACCCCGGGCACAGCAGCCACGCTCCGGCGTGCACGCTGGCAGGTTGACTCAGAAACCCCCCAGCGACTCCAGCTCGGCTTTCTGGCACCATTAGAGCGAGGGCCATGGGAGGAAACCGCTTCCTAAAAAGACCAAAGGCTTGCGCTGGCCTGTTCTCCCTGCTGGGCCAGGGGCTCTCGCAGCGCAGCATCTGGCGGAGCTATTCTGGCTTCGCAGTCCTGTGTCCCACGAAGTTCCTGTGTCCTGGTGCTGGGGGGGTTTCAGGAGGAAACTCATTCAACAGGCTTTCAATGGCTGAAGAAATCCAGACCCCTAAATTGGGGGTGTCGCTGAGATCTGGGGCTCCCTGCGCAGGGCTGGCATTTGCTGCTGCCCAGATTGGGGTTCCCTCTGGGAGAAGGTGCCCTGCGTCCGTGCTGGGTCCCAGTGGGGAGGAGGTGGCGAGTGGGTGCCCGTGCTGTAACCCACTTGGATCACGGCGGCTGGGCCAGGCTTTGGGCTTTGGGGTCGGATTTTTTTTGGAACGTGTTTGTGTGCCGGAGGTTGTTGGGATGCATCTTTTTCTCATGCAGCCTTGGCAGGCCTCCAGCTGCTATCCCACAGTGCCCTGCATCCCACTGGCATCCAAGGGGCTGTGTACCTGCGTGACCCACACCTCTGCAGCGTGGGCCTGCCCGGTGTCCCCTCCCCAGCTGTACGCTGGCGTGCCACCCGGCCGGCTCCGTCTGTGGCGCGAGGGTGCGTGCCTCTGCTTCCCCCGCTGTTATTCCAACAATGCCGTAGCAGCCCGGCCCTGTGCCTCTGTCTGGAGCCGARCAGAGGTCCTGGATTTGCTCACCAGCCAGGGAGAGGAGACAGCATCGGCCCCCGCCGCAGGAGCCGCGTGCCCTGCATGGCGGGGAAGATTTTGGCACCAGTTCTGGCATGCAGAGATGGGAGGCAGCATGGCTGCTTGCAGGCCTGCCTTCCGCCCTGTCCCCCTCACCCTCCATCCCTGTCCCCCTCGTCCTCCATCCCATGCCCCTTGTCCTCCATCCCTGTCCCCTTGCCCTCCATCCCATACCCCTCACCCTCCATCCCTGTCTTTCTCCCTCTGTCCTGGCCCCCTTGCCCTTCATCCCTGTCCCCCTCAGCCTTCATCCCCATCCCCCTCACTCTCCATCCATCCCCCTTGCGCCCCCACAAGCACTGGCAATCCCGCAGCCCCCAGGCTCTGGGCTGCAGTGTGGGGGACATTCCCAGGAAGATAGAGACTTTCTCCAGTGCAAAGGCAGGTCAGTGCAGATTTGCTGGGGAGGGGGAGTAGGGGAGATGCGGGGAGCAAGTACTGGTGCTCTGGAACTGCCCAGTGTGGCCCCCAGTCTTGCAGCAACCATGCTGGCAGTGGGCCACGTTGCAAGTGCCATGGTAGCAGCGGGGGGACTCCGGCAAACAAGGTACCAGCTCTGGGGCCGCTCAGGAGCCGGGGGTTTGCTGGGGAGCTCTGGGCTGGAGTTCTGCCTTTGCTATCGGCTTCCTGCCTGCCTGTGAGCGAGTCACTGCTTGGCTCCGTGCCTTGGTCCCCTCTTGGCTGGGTGCAGCGCCTGTTCTGTCGCCCTGTAAGGTCACGGTGGACTGGGCTTTCTTGCTGTGCCACACTGGCATGCGGTTGTCCCTATCCAGACTGGCACAGCCTGAAGCTTTAAGTGGCTTCTGCCCTCAATAAAGGTGATTTCCTTTTATCGGAGTTTTCCGAGCCTGCTGGCAGGTGAAATCACCCCATGGTTGTGCAAGGACCTTTTCTGGGGTGCAGTGTCACTGTGCTTGGGAGACTTCAGCTCAATAGTTAGGGCACGGGGCTGGGGTCTGCAAAATCCAGGTGCAACTGCAACTGGCCCTGCTGTGGCCCTGTCTCTGCAAGGGGGATGTTAGAACCCTCCATCTCAGAGTGGCGTCAGGTCCATAAAAATGGCAAAAAATGGCCAAAGAAATGCCTAGGACTTCTCTGAATACCCAGGCGAGGAGGCCTCCCACACTGGGCAGCACTGAGCAGGTAGCCAGCATTGCTGGGTTTGGGCTGGGGCTGGTAGCTGCTGCCGGGGCTCAGCTCTGGTGGGGAGCCGGCCACCTCCTGCGTCACTGGTGCCGCTGGGATCCCGCACGTCTGAGAGCAAGGCGCTCCACTGGCCCTTTTTGGGAAGAGCATTTTGGAGGGAGGCTGGTGAGCCCCAGACTGATGGCACGCGCAGGCGCCTGCGGGAGGGCGAGCGGAGGAGCCGGGGGGCTCTGAGTGACGAGGTGGGCTGGTGGCGGGGGAGCAGCAGTGACCCCACGCGCCAGCTGTCCCTCACGGCCCGGCTGCCGGCGCTGGCCCCCTCCGGACCCACGGCGGGCTGCAGAAGTTGGGCAACCAGGGCACCCTGAGAGCGGGGCAGTGCCGCTAGCCCCGGGGCCCCAAGCTCGCCCTGGTGCGGGCCGACGCCGGGGGAGCATCCCGGGGAACATCTCGGGCTGCGTCCTGCCTTTCCCATCCCGCGTGGCAGTTTTTCCCTGTCTGCAGCCCAATGAACGTGGTCACCAGCCACATGGCCCAGCCCCGCTGCGGGACCTTGGGGGCACGGGGCAATGCTCCCCTCTCACCCCGACGTGCCCCATGGCCGCCCGGCACGGCAGAACCGCTCTCCCCACGGTGGCACCGGAGGGAGATTCTGGGGAGCGCCTTGTGGTGGGCTGAACGGGCTCGCAGGCAGGGGAGCGCATCGTCACGCCAGCAGCAACCGCGTCTGAAAATCCCAGTTGCTAAATATGTGAAACTTGCATAATTAACAAGACGTGTGTCAAATACAAACAGCGCATTCACATTACTTTCACGTTACGTTTTCTGCGTGGCCCCCCCCTCCCCATTGCACCGTCTACAGTTTTGTTTCGTTTAAAGGCTCGAGCGGGGTGGGAAGTGATTTTGTATTCCTGTGAAAAAAAAAAAATCAACGGCAACAAAACTGAGTTTCATTTTTGTCAGTGTTTTCTTTTGGAAGGTTTTGGATATTTGTTGGCAACTGAAAAGCCTGCAGGACTGAGGGCTTTTTTGGTGTTTGTCCCTGGAAAGCTGCAGTGCTCTCTGCCGAAGAGTGTGTTTTAATGAATTTTTAACTCCAATTTTTCATTTCCCGCCACTCACAACTGAAAACGACCCCCCCCCCCCCCCCGAACCCAGGGCTGTGCTCATTTTAGCTGAGGCTTGGTACTCGGCTTTGCGGGATTCGGAGCGGAGAGCAGATTTATCCTGAAGCCAACTCCATTTTGCCAAAGGGGAAAAAAAAAAAGCATGCAAAAAAGTTTAGCAGAAAACTTCTGGGCCAAGAATACCTCAGAGGGGCCAAATCACAGGAGATCTTTTCCCCCTCCCTCTAGCTGGCTGATTATTTTTGCATCTTTGGTTATTTACTATTTATTTGGGGGCAATTTCTATGGGACAGAGGGCAAAGGACTCTCTGCCTTAGAAATCAGCAAGATTCGGGATCCCAAGAGCTCTCCTGGGATGTCCTGTATGTCTTGGCACCGTGACCCGCCCAGCGCCCCAACCGCGGCTGCTAACGCTTTGGGCTTTGGTGGCGGCGGCACACTCAGGTGCGCTGGCCCTGGCATTTCAGCCTTGTTTAAGGTGGCTCTCGATCTCGCTCCAACCAAAGGGAATCGTCTCTTGGAATAAAAGAAATGTTAAAACGCTCGGCCCAGGCAGCCGGCGGGGGGACGCTGGGAGGGACCCGCTGGCCACGCGGCCCCGAAGCCCCCCAGGACGGTACGAAGGGCAGGGCGGGCGGCGCGACGCAGCCGGCGGGGCGACCCTGGCGTCTCCCATGCGGGGAGGGGGCTCGGTGGCCCCGGTGTCCCCAGCGTCGCCAGCTGGGCGCGCCGGAGCGTGGGCCAGTGGGAGAGGAGGCAACGGGGCGCACTCGGGCACCCCACCGGCGCGAAAGCCGGGCGACGGGAAGGGAGGGAGGCCGTGGGAAGGGAGCGCGGGGCCGAGCGGGCCGGCAGCGCCGGGCAGCACGCCTGCGGCTCGCCGCGGTTCAAATCCAATAATCTAAGATGTCTCCGGCGAGCGGCTGCGTGGCTCCCGGCGCGCCGGGCGCCGCAAGGCGGGGACGCGCGGGCGGGCC
>NW_020449019.1:836149-985512 GCF_003343035.1 Apteryx rowi | reverse complement strand
GCCGCGCTCGGTTCCCGGCGTTGTTTTTTTTTTGCCAGCACATTTTGCCTCCCCGCAGTCGGTTCCATCCTTTGGGGTTTCTCTCGTTCGAACGGCAAGCGCAGTTTTGTTTTCCGCCGGCGACAGCTGAGGGGTGGACGTGGGAACGGTGCCGCTCCGTATAGCTGAGCCATGTGTAACAAGTAACTGAAGTTTTTTTTCTCCTTGCAAAGTAATTTTTTTCCCACTTTGCTGTTGGATCTGTAATATGCAATTCATAAAGCTCCGCTCCCCCCTGTGTTTGATGTGAGGGCACTGAACATACTCTAAGAATAAAAGATTAAATGGAAGCAGACGAATCGCAATGTACAATGTGTAATATATCTAATACGCATCCAGAGCGGGTGCTGCCAGCTGTAAAGCGATAGTGGATTTTGTGAATGATGACTGAATGTTGTGATTATTGTACAAAACTCCACTGAATCGGAGCCAGACAGGCCCCATGGGTGAAGTGCCTTTTTTTTATTATTATTATTATTATTTTTCACGGCAAGGTTGTATCCTGTAATCAGAGATGTCCTTCTTATTGCAGGCCCTTGTTTGGTTTGGGTCATTTCATTCTTTGCTCAAATGATTGATTGGGAAAAGAGAGAAGGGGGGGGAAGTCCTCCTCGTTCTGCGTCCTACACATAAACAAAGCTGTACACACATCCTGTGATAACAGATCACATGTGTGCCGAGCCGGGCCTGACCCTGGCCTGGCAACCTTTACTCCCGGGAGCAGTTCCCTTGAAGTGGCGGGGACGGCTCACGTGCCCGGGGCGGTTTGAGGGAGGCCGGGGCAGTGGGCACCCGTTGGAAGCGCCGCCCGGAGAAACACCTTGCCGCCGCGCCGGGGTCCCCCTGCGCGGAGGCCTGGGGGGCTCGCTGGCTCCCGCCGAAGTTGGGGAAGTTTTGCTTCTTTGGAAACAGGCCCTGCTGTGTCAGCAGCCCCTTTGTGAAGGCTTTGTCGGCTCTTGGCATCCCCTTCGCCCGGCGTTTCGGTACCCTTTGGCCCCATCCGTGCCTGGAACCGTGGAGGGAACCCCGTCTGCGGCTCTTTGCTTGCTGGAAGGCCTGGTGAAGGCTGGTGTTGTGGCCGCAGGTGTAACAGGTCCCTCCCGCAGAGCTGCGCGCGGTGCCCCGGTCCAGCCGGCGGCGGGGGCAAGATGGGCAGCTCGCCGCGTGAGTCCTCAGCGAGGTGCCGTTGGGCAGCCCTCGCGCCTAACCTGACCGCGGGGTCGCAGGCCGCAGGCGGCTGCTGCGAGCGGTTGCGGAGGGTCCAGCTGAACCCCAGAGGAGCCGGGAGATGAAGAGCTGAGCCTGCAGCTTCCTTCTTGACTCCATCCCGCTTATCCCCTGGGGTCCTGGAGGGCTCCCCGGCCTCCGGGCAGCCTCCCAGGCCCTGCCTAGCAGGCCGGAGTGACCGGCGACCGCCGTTACACTCGCCTGAACGTGCTGCTGTGCTTTCTGTCTCGTTGCACTCATTTCCCCTCTCCCTTTGATTTAGGTCTTTCTCAGTTGAATATCTGGGCCGTTTTTAGATCGGCCTGGAGACAAGCAGGGGGAGGCCAGGAAACCTGGATCAAGGTGTTTGCCTCCAAGGGGCGTTGGTTAATGGGAAAGCAGAGCTGGTTTTTCTTGGAGGGCTGCGTTGGTGGACGCGGAAACTGTTCCCCTGTCCACTCTGGTGGTCTGCCTCTCCTTTTAAAATCTCTGTCCTGAAAGATTGGCGGGAAACATCTTTAGCCACCGAGGAACTCCCTGCATCCCTGAAGAAAGATAAAACACGACAGGAAAAACAAATCTTGGCTTTTCAGAGGTGGCTGAGAGCTCTCATCCCAACGTCCAAAACTGGCGCCGCCGCCGTGTGATTTGAGCCTGAAACCCTAAAAGTGTCGCTGCCCAAGGCTGCTGCCCGCATTAGGGAGATAGCGCGCAGAGGCCGTTGAAAGTCCCCTGCCGCAGGCAGCCATGAGACGTCAGATGGTTTTACGAGCGTCGCCCCTCGGAGCTGGGGAGCGCTGGGAACAGACGGTATTCCCTCGTGGTGGGAAGGGGCTCGTTTGGCAGCGCGGCGCCCTGGCGCCGGCCGTGGGGGTGCGCGTCTGCGCGCGGCGAGGTGCGTGTCAGCAGGCTCGCAGATGTCGTGCTCTGACCTCCGGCGCTGACGCGGGGTGACCCGCCGGTGGGTGACAATAAGAGCGAGCTAACAAAGGACCCGCTCGGAGCTCTCCGAAGTTCATCCCGGCTTTCCGCGGCAGTTTCTTTAACGGCGGGGCGATCCTGCGCTGTGCACCGGGGCTGGCGCAGGCTCCAGCAGGGGTTTGAAGGGCTTGCGAAGGAAACAGGCAGAGCGAAGCGGTCGGCGGGGGCTCCGCGCCTTTGCCCAAGGACGCGCGTGGGATCCTTAGCCGAACTCGCCGGAGCCATGACTCACAACCTGAGTGCGCCCCGCGCCTCGGATGGGATGGCGGAGGGTTGCGCGGGGTGAAGCGGGGGGGTCTGCAGAGTCGGCGAGGACCGGGCCTGGGCGGGAAGGCCTGCGCCCGAGAGGCAGGGGACTGGGAAAGCGCGGAGAGGCGCGTGTGAACCAGCGCTCTTCAGACGGACGCCCCCCCCGCCGCCGCCGCCGCCCGCGCAATTCAGATTACGCCGCCTCGGTGGGAAAAACGCAGGAGTTGTCCGAGGCTTTGAGCTGAGCTGTCCTTGACACGGATATTGCGGTGGAGACGTGGCGAGCGGCCGCAGCGCTGTCAGGTGCCTCTCCGCTGACCTCGGGGCAGTCGCGCCAGCCTCCAGCGGGCCCGCCTGGCCCGCAGCCCGGCTGGGGGAGTGCGGGGCCTCACGGGGCTCTGGGGCCGTGGCCACGGCAGGGCTCGTCCAACAGCAGCCTCAGCCCCGCCGCCAGAAGTCCACGGTGCAAAGTGAGCTGGCAAGGGGGGACTTGCAGATGCTGCTCTCCAAAATTCAGCCTGTTTCTCCATGATAAAAGGAGGTGGCTGGCCTAGGCAGCGGGGACTAAAGCGGAGGGGCCCGTGGCAGGAGGGGGAGAGGGTGCACGCGTGGCACGTCTCCCTCTGGACTTTGGTTGTCGTGTTGTCCTGTCCCCATCCAAGGGGGGGCCTTACCCTCGCCTGCGGCCCCAGCTTGGCTCAGCCGCTGTCCCTCGCAGACAGGGCATCCCCTGGTGTCGCCTGTGCTGCTTGTAGGTTGTTGCCCCAGTGGTGCTGAGGACAGGCAGGTGTAGGCAGAGCAGGTGCTGCTTGCCGTTACCCTTGGATTTGGGGTCGTTGCATGGCTTTTGGTAGTGCCCCCTCCCCAGATCGGTCCCTCTCTGCCTCCTGCCGCAGCTTGTGTTTTGGGGGCTTTGGGGGTGGAGGGGGATGGCGGTGAAGGGGGCGGGATCCTGGCACGCTCGGGCCCTCGCCGCCAGCGTCTCCCCTGGCACATGCTGCGGTTGTTCTGCAAGTACCTTCTGTGCTTGGAAGGCCCTGAGTGTCTTGCCTGCGCGCTGGCGTGGGCTGCTGCGCTCTGGCCACCTGCCTCTCCGTGCCGCACTGAACGGCCACGTCCGGGCGGGTGCTGCTGAGGCTGGATCCAGCCCTGGCTTGTCCCAGGCTCTTAGCCTCCTCGTGGCCTCCTTTCTCCTGAGGAGAGGGAGGCTGGGCAGTCTGTGGCCTGGGGGAGCACATCACTAAGGCCATGTTGACCTAGTCCAGTCCCGTCAGCTTCTGTCCCTCACTTTGCTCTGGTGGCACATTTGTTTTCCTAAACCTTGGGTGCAGGAACAACCTCTTGATTAAGTGTATTAATAGTTAAACTTTCAGCTCATAGCTTAAACTCACCAGACCACGAAAAGCCTCCGTCCTTTACTCATGCTCTGTTGCTCAACTAAAATATTGCACTCAGAGGCGTTTTTTTTTTTTTTCCCCCCTTTTCCCCTGACTCAACTTTGACTCTTGGGATCTTGGGGGCCTTCCAGGGGCTCCATCACCTCCCCATCCAGGGGYGATCCCAGCTTTCCACTCTGCCACTGGCTTCCCCTGCTCTGTTGAACAGCCAGGAGCAAAATTCTCCTCCAAATGCCGAGCAGAGGGAGGGAGGTTTGCAGCCCTCAGGCTCTGTCTCTCAGTGAGTGCCCTTGAGTGTGGCCAGGCCCAAGCAGCCATGTCTTACCCCACGTAACGGAGAACTGAAAGCCTGGATGGGCTGGGGAGCACTGGAGCTGGTGTACAGGGGAGGCCTGGCTGTGTCCAGAGGTGGAGAGTAGAGGAGAGCCTTGGCTGTTCTTCCCCCAAATCGCCCCCTGCCCTGTGGGGAGTGGGTTAGAGACACGGCCAGTCAGCGAGGGCGACCGGCTGGGACCGAAGGGAAGGGACAGGAGTCACTGGTGGTAACCAGCCTCTGAGATCAACTATTTTCCTTCCTGTCTGGCAAGCCACGAGGTGGACGGGACAGGGGAAGGCAGAAGGAAGGATGGAAAGGAGGAGTCGTGGCGTAGGAGGGGGAGAAGGGAAGAGGTGTTGGGAGCAAAGGAGTAGCCAGACGGGGAATCGCTTCCCCTGCCAGCAAAGCTTGGGTCCAGGCAGATGGGGAGGAAACATGGGGGTTTGCTCCAGCTCGGGGGTGGCTCTCCTGTGGGGAGTGGGTCAGGATCAACCCTGCAGCAGGTTTAACCTTCACCGTGAGCGTGGGCCCTGGAGGGGAGGTGGAGGACAAATCCCCCATCCTGGGGAGGCCGTGGGAAGCTTCTATCCTTGGGCAGAGCAGGGGGTGAGTGGCAGGGGAGGGGGCAAGAGCAGCTAGCTCCTGGCTCCATACTCCTGCACAGCCCCTGTGGGGTCTCTTGTGGGACCACTGGGATGCCTGCGGTGTTGGAGCCAGGGATCGGACGCAGACTTTGTGAGATGAGCCCTGCCCTAGGAAAGCTCCCAAGAGCTGGGGAGCAGGACAGAGCGACCCGGAATGAATGGCTGTCGATCCCATCATCTTTGGGAGAGTCCAGGCAAAGGGCATGGCAGATGTATGTTGGACAGTGGTATAATGTATGTTGGACGATGGCCCTCAGGTGTCTGAAGACAGTTGAAGGAAGCTTTTGAGCCCAGCAGTATCTCTGTGCTCACGGCACAGCTGTGCTGTGCCACAGAGCAGGTCCTCCCCCTGCCCAGTATCCTCGCCGTCAGGGTGCTGCAGGGCTCGGGGTGTGCTGTGTTAATGTGTCTGGAGTGGTTGCATCTTGGCTTGTCTTCCCTGCTGGCTTGGAAGCAGGTGGAGGGCACTGTATGGGCTGGGATGACAGTCATTGCTGTGCATGGGTGGCAGCCTGTTATTATATGAATAAAAGGATTTTTAAGGTCACAAGTTTTTCAAGAGACAGAATAAAGCTGGGGGAATCCATGTGTTTTGCGGGAGTTCTTGGATCTGTTTGTGCACCAGGCTGCTTTGCCCACGTTTGAATGCAGTTGTCTGTCCAGCATGAACAGCGGTCGCATCCTGTGCGTACTTGCTTCAGGCTTTCTCTGCTGCCTTTGCTGATGCTGGGTCCATCCGAATGAAGCTAACTGGGAGCTCACGGGCTGATGCTCCCCCGCATGTGCATGTTGTCTACTGTCTCTGACCTCCACCCGTGTGTCCTGCATGACCTCATGTGCCTACCTGGGAGGTGCTCTGTGATCCCTCACTGTGAGGGTGGCATCTGCATGGTGGTCCCTCCTGCCCTGCTCCATGAGTGGTGTGTGACCTGTGCCATCCTCTGTGCAGAACCGGCCTTCTGTGCTGCCTCTTGGGATGGGTATGTCCTTTGTGGGTCACTAACGCAGCAGCTCAGAGATGAAGTTATGGTATGGAGAAGGGACTCGGGTAATGGTCTGAACATCCTTTGCCTCCCTTACTGAATTCACATTATGAAGACTTGGCTCACAATCTGGCCTTGGGATTTGAGGTCCAGCTCGGTAATGGTTGTACTAGAAGGTCTTCCATAGGCCAAATGTGGACATCCTTTGTGCTGGGAGGATGCAGACCCATCACCTTTATGGAGTGATGCCTACAGAGTGCTGGTCCTGACCTGGGAAGGTGTATGTTGGCCTTGTCCCTAGAATTGATGGCGGAAAAAGGAAATGCTGTCTTCTGACTTTCCAGGTAGGATGTGCTTCCCCACCTTGCCTCTCCCAGCTCAGAGAGATGAGAGCTGGAAAAGGGCTTAGATCATTGGCTGTATCTCTTATTGAAGGCATGATATAATTCTTCAGCGAGAGCACGTTGTAGGTAATAAGTGGGCCCTGCACTGTGTTGTAAGATATAGAGTTTTTCTCTTCTGAGTCATTGGATCAGGTTCATCCCAAGGGCCTGATCCTCAGCTTCGCAGCACCGTATCCTGCAGGCATAAGAACCCTGACTTCAGGAAGCAGCTCCACGCCTGCTCCCTGGCTGGATCAGAGCTAACCCCAGGTGACAGTGCTGAAAGACCATTTCTCTCCAACCCTTGGCTGATGGCCTCTGAAATCTCAAGCAGCTTGGCTTAAACTAACTTCAGGGCCCTCAGAAGTGAGAAATTGCTAGTGTACCTGCAAGGCACTCTCTGCGTTCCTGAAATGCCTTGGTGGCAGGTGTAGGAAAGGGTGCTGTGGATCCAGCTCTGCTGCTGGGATAAATCTGAGTGATTCCATTGAGTGCTGGATCATGGGTGCAACTGGGAGGAGTGTGGCCCTATGACTTTGAGATGCAGCTGACCCTAGCATAAGTTTACTTAGCACTTATGGTTTCTAGGGATGGTCCAGGCCTGAGCAAGGTTTGGATTTGTGCTGTGGTGTGATGGGATTGAGCATGTTCACTTCCAGCTTCCTTTGCCTGTGCTGTTCCTGGTCATCTCTTGGTTTCCTGGTGGTCGCCTGCTGTTTGAAGGCAGCCCTGGGCTAGCTCGTGACCACGACTTGTTGGATGTTTCATTTTTGCCTTTGCAATCCCACCTTGAGTTCTTGTCTCCACTCCAACTCTCGATAGAGATATCTGAGCCACATCTACCTCCCAGAGTCGTCTTCATGAGAGTCTTCCTCTGTGCCCAAAGAGGCAACACTGCTCCATCTATTCTGATCCCAGATGGTTCCCAGAGTCCTCAGGGTCCTGGGATCGCTGCTTCTCCTGTATTTTTGCTTGGGCCTGCCCTTGTGGCTTGTGCACTTCTTTCTCTCTCTCAGAGGCTTGATGAGAAAAACTATTTGTGGTCTGGATCCAGGTCCAAGGTCTGTCATTTCAATGTCTTGAAGGCTGTGCCTCTGGATGATCCTAAATGTTTGCAGTTACAGGTGTTCCCAGCTCTAATTCTCCACTGCTCCTGGGGGGCTGAGTTTCCCTTTGGTTTCCTCTGTGCTCTGTAGACTCTTCTGCTGCACCCACGTGTTGTTGATTAGAGGCATTGCTGGCTGGTCCTTGCTGTCCAGCATCTGCAGCTGGCTTAGAGCTAGAACATGGCTGCGAGGGGGCATTTGTGCCCAAGGAGCTCTGATTTCTCAAGGATGGCTCAAGACCCTCAGGCACAGGTGCTAAGAATGGAGCAAACCTTTGGGAAAAGGTGAAACAGCACTCTTCCTTCAGCTTTGCAGAAGTCTTTTTTTATGCACCAGAGGAAGATTTGAGCTCATGTCAAGAGAGAAAGAATTGTGCCCTCAAATGTTGCTTGGAGGTTGTGCGTGGTCTTGTCTCCTTTTGGCAGGTCTAGACCTCATCTGGGCTGCATATAGGCAAGGGATCTGAGGTGGCCTTGTGGCTCAGGGGTGGCAGCAGGCCCGGGGACAGCGAGAGTGAATGAGCACCAGGCTGAGCGCCTCTGCTTGGAGAGTTTGAATGCTGGGCTGGACCATTCTGCCCCACCGCTTTCCCCCCACTTGCAGTATTTCAGCATCCTTGCTCGAATAACAGCAGTGCGGTCTGTCCTGTAGGTGCTGGGGGCCCTCCACTCTCGCTGACCCTCTTCCTGGCTTAAATGGCTATGCTCTGATATGGCCCCCCGCCACGCAGAGCCCTGGGCCCTCTTTCTTGGGCCAGGCTGTCCTATGGCACTCGGATACCCCATCCTTCCTTGGCTGTGCTGAACTATATCTCCTGCCAGCTGGGACGTGGCACAATGGCGGTACCCGCCGACTTCACTTCTTTGTGCCAGGAGAGAGCTGCCGCTGGGTTCCCGCGCCCACTCCTGGCCCCGCCGCCCGTCTGGAGCCGGTGCCTGACCTTGGGCCGCCCGTCCGTGTGGCCCCTCTCGGAGCCTGGCTCTCTGTGCGGCGCTGCCAGAGACTTTTCCCCTAGTTCCTGTAACCTTTGCGAGCGAGTGGCTGAGGATCGCTGACTCCGGGGAGTGCTCGCCTTGCCCTCTGCTTTACCTTCTTCATCTCACTAATCTGATGACCGGAGGTATGCGAAGCATTTCAAATATGGCCTCGTTAGCTGGCTCCGGACAGAGCACGCAAGAAGCGTTTCTTCACACTCTTATTCCAGCCTGCTGTTTCTGTTCCCTCCTCCCACGGGGATCCCGCTGCGGTTTGCCCGGCTGCTGCAGTACGTGGGCCCGTCGGTTGGGAGCAGCGCGGCCGGTTGCCTGTGGGGCCCATCTTGCGTGCCTGGCTGCTGTGAAAGCCCGCAGGACGGATGCCTCCTTTGCAAGTGAGGTCTGGGGTGTGCTGGAGGCTGTAGGCAGATGCAGCCACGCGCACATGTCAGGTATTATGGTTGTTAGAGAGCATCATTTGTAGCGTGGGCGTGTGGCGAGTGTGTACTGATGATGGGGACTGGGACGTCCCTTCTGCCCACAGCCTTGGCATACGCCCAAGCCTCTTGCAGCCCTCGTTCCCAGTGCTGCGCTGCGGCGGAAAGGTCTGGAAGGACAGCACGGGGCAACGTGACTGCCGTCACACCCTCGCCAGTGGGGTGGCCTGGGGAGATGTCCTAGGGACAGCCACGGGAGGGGGGGGCCTGTCTGGAAGGCACCGTATCAGCCTCAGGTGGGACTGAGCGGTCACATCTCCAGCACAGCCCCGTTCCCCTGCCCAGCCTCCGGGCTCGGTGTGTGCCTGATGCGGTCACCAAGCTGAGACTTAAAGCGGAAAGTTTGGGCACACTGAGGAAGGGGTGTTCGTGGCGGCCCAGCGTCTGTCTGCGCGGGGCGCAGGGCTCGGTGGCACGGGGGAAGCAGTGACAGCGGGCGCCTGGGCTGCTGGCCGGCCCTGTGGGACGATCTGTCCCAGGCAGTTTATCTCCAGGTGGGAATAGGCTGGTGCGGCGCTGGGAGCAGGGGAAGGGCGGCCCGGAGATAAACAGCTGGCTCGGCGCTATCCAAGGAGACTGCGGAGCCAGGCACCCGGCTCCGGTCTGCTCTCCGGTGCTTTTATCGCGAGCTGTCCTACCAAGGGCACAGTCAACCCTGGAGCTGGGGCCGGAGCCGCCACGGTGCCCGGCATGCTGGGGGCTCGGTGCGACGTCCTCCCCCCCAGCCCCCACCTGCCACCGCGTCCTCTCCTGCCCAGTGGCTCTGCCTTTCGGCACCCCGGCGTGAATCGCTGAGCCGGCGTGCTCGGGCTCTGCTCTGGCCTCCTGCCATGGCGCTGCGTCCCTCCTGCCGCCTTGCCGTGCCGCGCTCCCGGCCCGGCGCCCGCGGCGGCCCTCGCGCTGGCGGCGGTGCCGCGCTGCCGCCTCGCCTGCTGCCTTCCCGAGCCATTAGCGCGCGCGAGGAGCCGCCGCTCGCGATTCCCCCCGCCAGCCGCCGCGGCCGCTCGAGCAGCGCGCTCGCGGCTGCAGGCTCCCTGACCTTGCGGATGAGCCCTTTGTGCGGAGCCGAGGCGAAATGCTTTCGCCCGTGGCCGCGGGCCTGCGGAAGAGCTGTTGGTGCTCCGCCGGTCGGGAGGGAGGAGGGGGCCGTGGGGCAGGGGAAACGCCTGGCGCGGGGCCCGGCAGCTGGGCAGCGAGACGCCCCCCGGGGGCAGCTGGGCGGGGGGGGCCGAGGGGCCCCGCGGGGAGCGTCGTCCAGCCGTAAAATCCAGGTGGGGTCTTGCTCGCTGGGGAGGTCCTGCGGAGGCCGGGTGTCGTGCGGAGGCCGGAGGTGCCGGTGGCGCGCCCTGGGGCACCACGACATGGGAGGAGATGCTGGCAAAAGCTGGCAGGACGAGGGGATTATTAAGGGCAGGAGGGATCAGCAGGACCAGGGCGGGGGCGTTTGTATCCTCCCCAGGCCCCCAAACCGTGCGGGGGCACCGGGAGGCTGAGAGGGGCGGCACAGGGGGCCGAGGGGTGGCGGGACGCTTGGGTGCCCCGGGAGGCTGGAGGGGAATCCCGAAGCAATTCCCCCAGCAGCTGCTGCTTTCCATTAAAGGCTGGAGGAGCGAGAGGGGCCGTGAATCTTTTCCGGATGCCGGTTCCCCGGTTTGGAGCCTGCTGATGCTAATGCTGCCGGGGCAGCCGTCAGCCCCCGTGGCCCGGCCGGGGGCTCCGCGGGGCGGTGAGTGCCGGGGTGCCTGGCAGCCCCTGCCGGCACCTCGGAGCTGTGCTTTGCCGCAGGAGGGAGGGAGGCAGTGGGAGTCTGTCAGCGCTTCCCAGCTCCGCTGAAGGAGCTATTTAAAGCTGGGGGAGGAAAAATAAAAATATAAGCCAAAGGGAGCGGGGAGGTTTGGGGAGCGCTGGCGCTCTGCTTGCCCCCGCAGCCCCCGCGCGCGCGAGACCACCGGGGCCCGCGGCAAGCTGCAGCGCCGGCAGGTCCACGGGGCGGCTGCGAGGGGTGGGAGAGCGTCGTCCCCGTGGGAGGGGGGCTGGCGCGGCCCCCCGCCGCCGCCGCGGCAGGTCTGGGAGYGAGGCACGAGGCGTTTGCGCTTTAATGCGTCAGGACAGCTTGCAAATTCCGGCACGGCGCGGTGAGGTGCTGGCGGTGGCCGAGCGTGCGCTGTCTCGCGTCTGAGCGGGGCCCGCTGACAGAACAAGTTAGACCGCGGGCCGCCGGCGGGGCACGCTGGCCTGTGGGGGGGCCGCGGCCGGGGCACGGGGCGGCTCGCGGGCTGCGGCCACGGCCCGCAGGGAAGGCGCCGTGCGGGGAGGGGGCCCGCCAGGCCGCCACTGCCATTTGGCGCCGTTGAGGGGCTCGGCGGGCTGGAGCGGGGGCCCAGGTGGCCCCCAGCCTGCTGGCCCTGTGCGCGGTGCGGCGGTACCGAGGGATTGGCCTGAGAGGGCAGGTCACCAAAGACCCGCTTACCTCCCCTCATGCCGAGCCTGGAGGTGATTCCCAGGCTTGAATCCCTTCCTGGCAGATTAGTTAAGAGCCTGGAGGCCGTTCAGGGGCCTACCTGGGCCGTCTGAATCTGCCCGCTGAGCCCCCCGGGGCAGGAGGGGAGAGCTGCCATCCCTTGCGCTTGGGGAAACCAAGGCACAGAATGGCCGCGCTGCTCGGAGGTGGCCCCGGTGCCGTCCCGGTTCAGTCGGCCCTCCCTGGGCCGCGGCTGGTGACATTGCTGCAGGCGAATGCGACGGTCGGGCCGCGTGTCTGCAGAGAGCACGCTCCCCCCCGGCTTCCCCGGCCATCGCGGGTCCCTCAGCGCTCGGGGCAGGGGCACGCAGGACCGTGTCCAGCCTGAACCCTTCCCAAAATCGCAGCACAGGCTGGCCTTTGGTGGTGGGGAGAGGCGCACGCCACCTTTAAGGCACTAGGCTGGGAACAGGCAACACGAATTCAGTTCCCCATCGCTGCCGAACGGGTAACATCTGCCTCCCGTTTCCTGCGTCGCTCCTGGTTTCCCCTCCTAACACAGAGCATGTGGCTTGCTGTGCTGCTCGGTAAGTGTTTGCAGAGCACCTAATCTTGGGGCGCTTTGGTCCCCAGCAGGACTTTTCTAGTGCAGCGTGTGATGCCAGACTGACACAATTTGGCTCGGGAAAGCTGTGTGTTCACACATGGGCGCTTCCAAAGCGAGCAGCTGGGTATGTGTGCGGAGGAGGAAGGAAGGAAGGGGAAAGCCAGCCGTCAGGGCGTTTCTATTGATGAGTTTGTTTTATCACGTAGGTGTCGAAATACTTTGCAAAGAGAGCAACTAAGCAATGTTTGGGCCTGGCCTTTAGCAGAGGCGTGATGGGAGGGAAGGGGCTGGATCCGGGCTGAGCAGTGGCCTGGGGAAAGCACAAAGCAGGGCCTGGGCTGTTTAAGGCGTAAAGGAGGGATAGCTGCACCCCGGAGGGGAAGAGGAGAGAAAGGAAAAGACATCTTCGCTGGAGCGTTGCGGGGAGGCCGTCTTCACAGAGCGGTGCCCGGCACGGTGCCGTGGGACAGATGTGCTCACGAGCGCGGCTGCGGTTGGGGAGCGCCTGGCAGGCAGGTTGCCCTGGGGCTCTCTGGGCGTCTCTCCCACGAGGAATGCAAGCTTGCAGTGGATGGCTTTTCCCCAAATCCTTTCTAAGAGGCAGTTTATCATCCTTTTTCTAAATATTTGAGGATATGAGCTCCCAACAGTTGAGATGAGAGCTGTAGAGGTTTCCTCCATCAGTTGCTGCGTCCAGATCTTCCTAAAGCTGCTTTAATTCCCTTCTTCCCGCCTTTAGATTTTGTTCCCCTAAATAAAGAGCCTTTAACAATGCTTATTAACCATCTTAATGGGAAAATTGGAGTCACCTTGAATAGTAAACCAGCAGTGCTGAGAGGCCTTAGCCTCTTTGCACGAATTTGCTGGGCTGTGGCTTTAGCATGTTGTCTCCCCTCCCTGCCGAACTTCCCGAGCCCAGTGCAGCGAGCGGTCTCTGCCTGGCACTGCCTGCTGCGGGAAGCCTGAGCTCTCAGCCCCTCTCCGAGGCGCTCAGCCCCGCAGAGGAACGGGCCTTTTTATTTGTGAAGGCGTTGGAGGATTAGCGAGAGGATTAGTAAATATGACCCCAGGTAAAATTAAGACAAAAAAAAAAAAAAAAAAAGCTGTTTTTTCCCCATGCTGATGCACCATGAAGATTAAAATGGGATGAATTCACACAGCCAGCAGTTAGTTTATTGTTGGAGGGGGTGCTTTTGACAGGGAGGGATGGAAGGAGATGAGAGCGTCGGGACCAGGAGGGTGAGGAGCGGGAGCGGATGCCGGGCTGGCAGATGGCTGGCTCTCCCACCTGCCACGCGGGTCCGTAGGTGTCGTGCGCTCCCCGCCAGAGCCCGGCGTGCACGGCGGGATGGGGCCAGGCCGGAGGCTCAGCTCCTTCCCAGTGAAGGGCGGCGCAGAGGAGGTTGACCATGCATGGCACAGGCCGATGCAGGTCAGGATCCCACACTGCCGCTCCAGCGAGTCCCCGCTGCGGGGCTGCCGGGTCCCCTGCCGGCAGCGGCAGCCTCCCGGGCGGCAGATGGGTTACCGCCCTGGGGTACTGCTGTCCTGCGAGCTCTGGGAGTGATCACCAAGCTTCCTGCGGTGTCTGGAGGGCGCTTGGCAGCACAGAGAGAGGCAGCGGATGGGCTTGGACCCATTTGGGCCATTGGAAAGTCTCCTGTTGCCTTGCCAGACTGTTAAATCCATCGCTTTGCAGCGTCCCGCGTGGGCTCAGCTGTGCCACGTCTGCTGCAACCCGCTCATGGGGGCATGTTTTATTTCAAGTAATACTTGGCTTTTCCCTCTCCTCCTGCTGCAAGAATAGACCTGCTGGGGGTGCAGGGAGCGGGCAGAGCCAGTGCTGTTGGGAGTGGGGCTGGAGGGTAGGAAAGCAGGGGGATTTTGAGGGCAGGGGGAGAGGTAGGGAAGCGGTTCAGCTGTCGTCCCTTCACCTGCACCCGTGCTCAATGTCTCAGTAATTGCAACCAGCCTAATCCTGGAAATAACTGACGCTCAGCTGCAAGGCCACGGCTTCAGCAGCTAATCTGAAAGGACGTTAACTCAACAGAGAAGGCTGGAAAACACTTAGAGCAGCCGGGAAGGCAGAGGCAAATAAGTCCCTCTCTTTGCAGCTCTTCCCTGCCCTTGCGAGGAACGGCCTCTGTTATCTGTGATATGTGGTCTTTTCCATTTTGAGCTCCTCTGATCCTCTATCCCGCAAACCGTCCTGAGATTCCCCACGGAGTAGCGATCTTTAAGGATTAGCTGGGGACCTGGAATTTCAGCTGCACATTGAATATTCATCAGATAAAGCTCTTCTCTTTTGGCTGGGCCCCTCTCCCTCGGTTTACTCCGGTGCTGGGCTGGAGGGTGTGCGTGTGGCTCCATGACAGGCTGCCTGCAGAGCCAGTGGGCCCGCATGTGCTGCAGGGAAAGGAGAGAGCTCCCAAAGGCCACCAGGGTTCCTGTGCCTTCCCTGGAGGTGATGCACGTCAGGGTGAAGCCCTGGACTGGGAGGTGGTAGCATGAGAAAACCCCTTTGGGAAATGCAGGGTTCGCCTCTCAGCCGTGGGGCGCCAGAGCCAGTGGCGTCACCCTGATGCCGGCCACGTGCTGGGGACGCTTGTCAGTGGTGGGGACTTGGGGTGGTGTGGTGCTTACACCCACCGGGGTGCAGGCAGGGGCGCTGGGCCATGGGGCCGCGGAGCAGCCGCGGCTGGGCAGGGGCTACGTGGCTCTGCACTGCTCTCCACGGCCAAGCTGCCTTCCTCCGCAGACTTCATTAGAGTCTCTCCTGATTTACGCCAGTGCGCGCGGAGAGGCGCCGGGGGCCGGGAGGCGCTTGGTTTCGCTCTGCTTCAGGCTTTAAATTTTGTCACCGCATAAATCTCTCGCAGCACATTGCTAATGAGAAGAGGGGGCTGGCGTGCCCTGCGCCGCCCCGGGGGGACTGGGTGCTCAGCACGCTGCTCCCGGGCACGAAATACAATCCGCCCGAGCCGCCTTGCCCAGGCTTGCCCCAGCACGGCTGCTGGTCGCAGCCCTTTGGAAGGTCGCGGGGGACTTCCAAGAAGAGAGATACCTGTCCTGCTCAGGACACGTCCTCTCCTGGAGTGGGGTGGCTGCTGGGAAGGGGCCGGCTTCCCTCGCTTGGAGCTTGTGCGTCTCTTTGGCTATGAAGAGGGAAGAAAGGAGGGGAAATGAAGGAGAAATCCCTGGGCTTTACTGACCTTCTGGAGGACCTAAAGACATGTGCTGTGAGGGAGGGATAGGGCTGTGCCTAGTATATTTTGGGATGAAACTGGAGGAGCCATCTCTGGGGAGACCGGCAGAGGATGGGAAGCTGTGACTGCTCTGAGCTGCGCCTGGAGCAGTAAAGGGGCCCGGGCTGCATCTCCAGAGCATCATTGTCTTCGTTTCTTCTTCTCCCATTGCACATATGCGTTTCTGGCTTGGGGCTGCCTGCTCACCCAGGGGCAATCTTCTGGGAGCTGAGACCTAGCTCCTGTGTTCACGGTGTGCTCCAGGAGTGAAACGGGGCTGTCCCCCACCTCGGGGAGGGGTCTGCATGTCCTGGTGGCATTTGCCCCTCCGAACGGGCTGAGCCAGGCTGGAGGGAGGACCCCAAGGACTTGTTTTGCAGACAGCGGATGGGTGGATATGCCTGTCCCAGTTCGGCCTGGAGCTGGTACTGTCTGGTCCTGTCTAGAAGCACTCAGTGGGCAAATGCTCTTGTCCCCAAAGGCACCACTGCAATGGGCTAGACAAGTTCCTGGGAAGCTGTCTCAGGCGGGAAAGAACAAGGAGAGAGGCAAGCGAGGGAGGCTGTGGCAAGGCAGGGGCATGGGGCTGAGTAGGTTGGGAGGCCCCGTGCACCCCTGGCCGCTCTCGTGGAGAGTCCTTCCCTTGCAAAGGTTGCGTTTCGTCAGTGTGCTTGTGTCACGGGTGCTGTGAGAGCAGACAGTCGCTCTCGGGGGGGGTGCAGACCCCCAGGAAACACCTTGCAGCAAGTACTGCCTCCTGCTAACTCTCCCATCCCACACTGAAAAGTCAAGCCATGCTGGGGAAATGTGCATCCAACATGCCAGCCCCTATCCATGGCGCTGGGCAGAACTGTGTCGGCTCCAGGGGCTGAGCACTGGCTCCAGGGGCTGAATGCCGGTTCTGGGCTGCAAGAGTGGCTATCGCTGCGGAGGTGGCGTGGGCATGTCCGGCAACCGCTTGCCTGGGAATTTTACAGGCTGTGGGGTTGGGTCAATGTGACGGTGCGTTGTTGAAGGCCAAGTGGCAGCCCACGGGTCAGATCCAGCCTGTGAGTCAGCTTTTTCTGGTGCTGGGGGCATCGTGCTGGCATGGGTTGTGCTCTTCACATTGGCCTCCGCGCCAGGAGGGTGGGAGCTGGTGGTGCCTGGGTTACTGCGGGTGCAACGTTGCTGCCCAAGGCGTTTGGTAGCCAGGCTACGTGGCTGCCCGGCTGGAGCGGCGGGGCCAATCTGCCTCAGGACAGGGCACGAGCCAGGCGCTGCTTGTGACACTGTGCTCCCCATTTCCCTGAGCCCCAGGATTGCTCTGTGGCAGTTTGCATTTCTGCTTTGGACTGTGCTATTTTCCTGCTACCTCTTCTCTCTCTGTCCCCCCATGCACACACTTATACCCGGGCTGCGGGGATGGCCGCGTGATGAGAGTAGCAGGAAGAGCTGAAACCTCCAAGCTCTGATTCCCTGTCTGATGCTAAGTGCACGGCCATGTCCCAGACCTTCCCTGCCTCAGTTTCCCTCTGGCAGCACAGCAGTAATGAGGCTGGCTGGCCATCCTCACCAGCCTTGCCTCCTGCTGCGTGCTTTCTGAGGGAGCACCAGGCTCTTGCAGGGGAGATAGAGGTGCTCAGAGGTATCACTAACCATCTCCTGCTGATCCCCCCATGGGTTCGGTTATCTCTGCCCTCACTGCTCTCCCTCAGGGCTGCCATAGGGATGCCCTGCCCCAGACAGGGAGGGTTGGGAGACCTCAGCCTGGACCCCCACAGCCGGAAGGCTGGTGCCTGGAGAGATGCTGGCTGTGTCCGTGGGCTGGGGCACCAGGACGGCCCGAAGCATCCCTTTAAGCATCACCCCGGGAGCTTTGGTGAGGCAGCATGCGCCGGCGAGTCCTCACCAGGCCAGTCCCGCTTGGCTCTGTGCTGCTCTTCCGGCTGTGTTTGCTGCGGCAGCCGGCGTGCCGGGCAGTCCTTGGCCGGGCGCTGGCGCTGCCTCCCAGCCCGCGGGGATGGGGAGCGCGGCGGGCTCTGCGCGGAGCATGCCGGGTAGGAGCGGCCTGGCGAGGGGCTGACAAGAACTAATGACCCTGCAGCCGTCGCCTGGCTAGGAACTGAATCCGCCAGGAGTTTCTCTTTCACGCCGTGGCCGGCACTCTAATTAGTGCTGGGGAGACCTGAGGACGCTGCAGAGAGGAGGAGAATTGCTCCCACCCCTGAAGGCTTTGGCTGCTGAGCTCATCAGGAGAGCGCATTGAGTCTGGGGTTTTGCATTGCGTGGAGGGGGGGGTATGGCCTTGCTGCACCCTCCCCTCTGCCATCCGCGGTGCAAATGGGGGGCTTTTACTCTGGTGAGGTGCAGAGATGCCCTTCAAACTGCTACCCATCCCCTTCGATGGGGGGGGGAGGGCCTTCGATGAGCCAGCTGTCATTAAACCCCTGCTACCTTTTCCCCCCACCAACCAGCCAGTGAGCTAATGTTGCCTCGGGTGAGGTCATGGGTGCTGGGTGAGCTTGCCCAGTGCTGCATCTGTGTGTGACAAGGTGCATGGGTGTCGTGGGTCCCCACTGTCCCCTTCGAGCTAAGCTGCTCCCATCAGAGGGGAAAGACACGTGGTCCCGGTCTCCGGAGGTGAGGCCCTTCTCTGCTGAGAGCGTTTCCCCCGCCTGTTTGCCAGCTGGGAGTGGAACAGGCGTTGCTGCAGAGAAGTGGAAAGTTAGAGAGGCTAAAGAGCAACTGTTTCCCCTCTCGCAGCCATGCTGCAGGAGAGGCCTCATCATTTGCCCGTTGTCTGTGGAGACCTCCAGGTACAAGGCAGCAGGAGGGACCCTGCTTTCGAATGCAAACAGCTTTAAAGAAGAGCCCGGCGTGTTCCCCAGCCCCATGGAAATGAAGGGCCCAAGCCCACTTTTTGCTTTGCAGGTCACCTTTAATCCTGCCGGTCAAGGCTGTCCTAGAGACCCATCTGTCGCCCTGCTTCTCAAGACAGCTCGTGGGATCAGAGCAGCTGAACCTTTCCCTGCTGCCCCGGGGGGAAATAAGAGGACGGGGGTAGGATTTTTTCCTGGTGCCAGGGCCGTGCGGTGTCCTGCAGCTTGGTGTCTGCGGGCCTGGCTCACTGGGGCCGTCTCACTCTTTTGCCTTGACCGTGTGGGCTGTACTGTGCCACCGTCTTGCAGCAGCACCTTCCCCGGTAACACGGTTGGGCTCCTTGCAGCATTTCCTTTATTCCTGTATTAATTGTGTGGAGCGCGTTGCGGGTGGCTGGGAGCGGTGGGGCCGGCAGCCGGGGAGCAGAGCCCTTTGTTCAGCCGAGTACGAGGCAAGTCCCACTCAGCCGCGGCCCCGCTGGCTGCTGTGCTCTCCCGCAGCAGGATAGGCATCGTAGAAGGGAGAGCGCTCTGCCCTGGGCCCTCTAGCTCACCTGGTGCCAGGGTGACTTTGCACCATCCGGCTTGTCGTGTCGGATGCAACCCTCCTCCTTGGAGATGCTCCCTTTCTTCTTGCGGAGCGCTCATTGTAAGGGGATAGATCTGGGTCCACTGAAAGAATCCCGTGCTGATCCATTGCCTGGCATCCACATCATGCCCTATGCCGTGGGGCTGGGCTCTTGAAGGTGTTCCGGCTCTGCCCCGTATCCCTCTGAAGCGGACTCTGCGTGTGCTGTGTCCTTGCAAGCTGCTGGCTGCCTGCAGCCCTTCTGGGACGTGGCGCTGCTGAAAGCCAGGCTTTGTGTCTTGATGACGAACAGAGGTGTCTCGTGTTAGGCACTGAGGTGGGAGATGCTGGCACAAACTCTTGGGGTACTCTCCTCTGCCTGCTTGCAGATCTTAGTTGTGTCCTGTCTCCAGGTGTAGGTGGCATTGATCGTTTGCTGTAATCTGTGAGGGGATTGGGCATCTCTTGCCCTAGTGCAGGCAGCTGCCCTCCAGCAATAATAGAAAGCTCCCCCTCGTACGGGAGGGAGGAATACAGCCCTCAAGGGATACTGGTTCCAGTCTTGCCAAGTCCAGTTTGGAGGGTGAAATCCTGATGTTTCCCTCCGATGCTTTTTCATCAGCTCTGCTCTTGTGCTGATTTGGCTCTGCAGCGCTGCTGCGTTCGGTGGCTGCGTTTCCGTGCTGAACCCCTGAATGCCGACACAAGGGCTGGGGTGTGGGAGGTGAGTGACGCTGCTTGGCTCTTGCTGCATCTCTGCCTGCCCAGCGGATGGGGCCGTAGTAACTTGCCAGGGCCTGGATGTGCCGGGGGGGGCTCTGCGAGGAGCAGGAGCCCTGCTCTGCTGGAGCAGGGATCAGCCTGTTCCTCCCCCACTTTTCCCGGCTTGGCTAGCAAGCAGATGTGGATCTCAACAGCTGGCCACATCCACCCCGCTGCTAGCCCATCTGCAGCAGGCAGGGCCCACTGAGCTCTGTGCGGCTGGGGCTGGGGAGGAGCCCGCGTGGAGAGGGGATGGAGGGGCTGCCTGCGGGCATGGCGGTGACAGTGCTTTTATAAGCCAGTCATGGCATCTGCCTCAAAGCTCGCCTGATGTCCGGGCTGGGCAGAACAAGCCGCCTCACCCTCCTCTCGAAATTGGTGAAGTCATCCTCTGGCCTTCCTTGTGGGGTCAGAGGCTGATTTGAGGGGGACTGGTTTCACGGGCACATGAAGGTGGTGGCGTGCCCTCTTCCTCTGGTGGCTTACTCAGTCTTGGCCTGTTCAGCACCTGGCGGTCCCCTGCCGTCCATTTGGCTTCATCCCTCACCCAAGGAGGTCACCGCTGATTCACCACTGTTGCTAGCTCCTGCGGTAGCCAGAGCTGCCGCCATGGGTTGAGTCAGCCTGTCTGCATTCACTTGGCCCTTCGGGGGCTGTCTTTCCTCAGCGCTCTCCGGTCCCATCCCGCTTCTTCTTTGCATTGATCCTGAGCCTGTCTTGAGAGGCCCCATCTTCAGAGTTCGGATCGGAGGCCTTCAAAGGGGAAAAACAGCCTCATTAGGCACAGTTTCTCCCTCGGGAACGGGGCGCTTCCCTGCCCTGACCCCGCTGCGTCAGCCCGGCTGTCTGCTGCAGCCGCCTGCTTTGTCGCCTCGGTGAAGGCTCTGCCAGGCAAGGAAGCGCCTTCCCCAGCCGCAGCCTTGTCCTGAAGCGCCACAGGCACCATGAATCATTTATGAGGCAGAAATGAAAGCAATTAAGGACAAACTTGGAAGTACCATCTCAAAGAAGGGCCCGCTGCTGCCCTTGGAGTTTGAGGTGCTGACAAGTAGTTTGGGGTCTGCATCTTGACCTACGTAAAGGATGATCTGATCAGAAATCTGCCGGGGACTGTGATTACAGTGCATTGAACCGTCTCTCGGTTTCTGGAGATAAGGTCGCCAGACATCTAGATGTGGGAGGAGAGGCAAAGCTGAGGTTCTGGCTCACAGGGCCGGTTGTACCCTTTGGGAGCTATATTCTGCCTTTCTCCATCTTGCTCGTGCTGGGACCGGCATCCAGGTGTTGAGTGCTGAGCGATGTCCTGATCCCACCCCAGAACTGGCTGCATGGTAGTGCTGGGTGACACAGATCTCATGGGCGAGAGCACGGGCAGGCACTTTATGGTGCAGCCATCGCTGATGCTGGACACACAAAAACCCTGTGCTTCTTCTGCATGTCCTGGTCCATGCCACAGCAGTAATTAAGCATCAGTGCTATTTCCAGGGTTGCAGAGGTGCTTTACCTGTGTCCATGCATGAATTTTGCCTGCAGCAGGGAGGGCCTGGGTCTCCAGTGCTCAGCTGAACCACAGAGATGGGGTGGGGACCTGGCTTTGCTCGGGTTTGGGAAGAAATTCTCCCCACAGCTGTTGAGACAAGGAGGAGAAAGAGGCTTGAATTTTGTCAGCAGAAGCTTTAGCTGATGAGAAAGTCAGTGCAGAGGTCTAAATGCAGCTTAATGGCTTTAAACAAAACTTCCTGACCACTTCAACTCCCTTTCCCTGCCATTGGGGATGCAGTAAGGTTTGACCTTAGGTATGTGACCGCTGGCACCGCTGTCAGAAGCAGAAGCGCTATGCAGAGGAAGGCCTACAGATGCAAAATACATTAAATTCCTGCAGCTTTGGGGCTGAGAATGCCCCAAACTCATGTCACTGGTGAGAACAGCCATCCCTACTCTGTGGTGAGGTTGATGCATGGCCTTCTTAACTCTGTCCTTCAGCTAGAGCAAAAGCCTTGGAGATGTCCCCGGTGTCTCTGGGTTGGGTGTTCACGGGATGGTTCCCTCCCTGCTCTAATCTGGAGTTGCTCCTCTAGCCCGGCTGCCATGAAGCATGTGGAGATGTCGGGCTTTGGCGTGGTGCATTCACTTCTCCCACCTGCTGCCCAGGTTGGGTTTTGAGCTGATCAGGCTGTGCCTCAGCCAGGGAGAGGTGGTATTTGGAACGAGAGCTGTGACTCGTAGGAAATCACGTGGCTCTGAGACCTGGGGCTTTACGGGAAGAGAGATTAGAAAAGAGAGGGAGAGGGGGTGAGCTGTGGAGGGGACTCCTGCCTGGGGCTGCAGCCTGCCGTGGGGAGCTCGGCCTCCCACTACTCGCTCCAAGCACACGCAGCTCCCTTCGCGGCTGGAGGAGTTTGGTCCCCGTTAAGCAGGAGTAAGGCCCTTGGGATTCGGCCCTGCTTCTTCCCTAAATCTCTCCCCGTGCACAAGCTGCTGGCTGATGCTTCCCGGCAGGCGCGGGGAGGCGCTTGGAGAGGTCGCGGGGCGAAGGGCAGGTGGGCAATCAGTCCTCCCTCCCGAAAGCAGATGGTCCCTCCGAAGCAAGCTGCCCCTTCCGCATCGATTACCCGGGCTGGATGTTTAACGATTGCTTTCCAGGGTTAATTAAACTCTCCTCGTCAGGGTTGCTGTGCCGTGGGGGAGGAGCGTTCCCTACCTGTGTTTGTGCTGCCTCCGACTGCAGCCCCGTCGGCCCCTGGGAGGGAGCGAGTCCGTGGCTGGAGCTGGGATTTGCTTCCAGGCCAACACTCACCCTTAATATAAATCTAGGAGCATGGCAGTTGTGCAGGGAGGATCTCCGTGATGGTCTGTTCTTCTCTCTAGGGCATCCGAAGCACAGCGTTTGTCAAGGTCAGCTACAGAGTCGAGAGTTAACCAGCTCACCATGCGGCCTTGAATATCAGAGAAGAGGCTGGCTGGTGCCTTCTCCCCCGTCTGTCGTTATTTTTTTTTGAAGCCAGCCTGGTCCCTCCTCCCGCTACCTTGTTCCCATACGTTTAGGCTGCAAACACGTCTCTATTTCCAATTATTTTTAAAGCCATCAAATATTTGGCAGCTGGACAGTCATTGTAAAGTAGCGTGTTTTGCAGAGCGGGTCACCAGCCATGCAATTGTTCGGAGTTTCTGATTCTTGCATATATAAATATGCCCTTTCATCGGAAGCTCTCAGTCGAAACCGCCATCTTTTGCCTCGTTGTCAAAATCGGCGAGGTTACGCATCGTTTGCTGACTCACAGCCTCCTGCTCTAATTACTCAGCTAAACTCCCTCCTCAGAGCGGGGAAGTGAATCCAGGCCCCTTATTTTCCCTTACCCTGCTCTAGCTGCCAGGCTGCGCTCCTCTGCTGGAGATGGGAGATGATGCCTCCTCCGGGCTGCCTCCCATCACTAGCTGGGTACAAAATCCCACCTTCCACCCTTGGCCTCTGCCCGTTGGATTAGACCAGCCAAGAGGTTGCCGCCAAGCCGCAGGCGATTTGTGGGTACATCCGCGCGGGCCCAGCTCTCGTGCAGGTGCGTAACCCGAGTTTCCAGCGGTGGTGGGAGGCCGTCACTCCCAATGCCGGTGTTTCTGGTCGCCCCGTACTGGTGGGCTGTAGCGCTCCTGCAGAGCTCTGGGCAGCCTCTGGAGCATTCTCATTTTCGGAGGTGCACGGCTGCCTCCTGCGGTTCCTGCCCGTGGGAAGGTTTCGGTGCGGGGCTGGAGGCGTTGCGAGGGCTGGCTGTTCCCGCAGGCAGCCTGCCTTCCTCCCGTGGCCCGGGTGTCGTGTTTCCCAGAGACCAGGCGGTATTGCTCTGCCGCCCGGGCAAGATGTTGTAGGGACTTTGGACTGAGCCCTGGCAGACCAGAGGGTCCCGCGTTTGCTGCCAGTAGGTGCGCGGGTCCTGGTGAAGCGGCCGGCTCCCTTTGCCCCGTCGGCAGAGGCCTCGCTGGCTTGCCATATGCCCCAGGCATCGCTTTGCTGAGGCACGCTCGCCCGTGTGCTGGCAGGAGCCGGCTCCTGCGTAGCAGCTGCTTAGCTTTCGCGCTGCCGAGCACCTGGCGCACTGGGACCCCGGCGAGGGGTGCGACCGTGGCTTGTGCCGGGGTAACCCGGCCGAGACCCTCGGGGTAAGCCTGGAGCCTGGTCTCCTTCCTCTGCAGCAGCACCAACTCAGACAAGCTGTGCCCTAAACCTGTTAGCTTATCCTCTTTTATCCCAGTCTGATATGATCATCCGCACTGTAAGCTTTCATCCAGGCCCAGCGTGATTTCCAGCGTTGGAGTGATTTGAACAGACGCCGCAATTACTGCAGGGTCAGTCTCACCCCACTCCTCCGCACTGGCTCGGGCTCTTCTGGAGGGGTCCTGTCCATGTGTAGGAGCCCAGAAACAAAGCTGCAGAGGAAGACACGGGCTCTGACATTTAATTAGTACTATTATTTTTTTAAATGTCCCCAATCCCAGGCTTGCCGATGTTATGTTGTGCCAGCATTGCCAACAGGGGAAGATCCTGCTTTCTGTGCGCTGCTCTGACACAGATCTCCATCCTTAGAGGGCTGCGCCTTCCCTCTTTCCAAGGGGGGAACCCACACCCACCCAATTCCCCCCTCTGAGCCCCCGTCCAGTCCCAGTAAGCCTGGCCAGATTTGTGCAGGGCCCGAGTTGGATTTAATGTGCTCTTTTTATCTTCCCATGTGTTCGGTGGTAATATTGCAGTGGAAACAATGCCCCTGCAAATCCATCTTGCTAGCAGAGGTGAAACCTAGCCTCGTAATCCAGTGGTAACGACAGCGTGCCGAGCCCAGTAATGCAGTAGTGCTTGCTTTGGAAGAACAGATATTTTATTTATTTATATACGTGAAAAAACATATATGTATTTGCACGGGCTTCTGTCTGTCACAGAATGGTACAACCACGCATCTTATCTTGTAAAGCCATATTTTGGCCCTTTTTTCAAAAGAAAGTGAATTTTAAGCACAGGAGACAGTGATGGTTTCTTTGGAGCTGTTACGATCTGCCATGTACAATAAATCCGTCTTAGTTTGTGGATTATTGGCCCAATAGACCGTAACAGCTCTGTCAGCCCCTCCTGGCATGCTGTGTCCAGCTAGCTCAATGCTGTGTGGGTTTTTCTTTTTTTTCCACAGAAATTTCCTAAGGATTTTTCCATGCCGTGTGCATGTACAGCAGCTGATATGGAAATCACAGGAGCTCAGTCGTATGCCCAGTTTTTTTTTTTTTTTTAATTTCCCCTCTCAAAATACCCAAAGGAACAAATCTACATTACGGAATCCAAGCCCCAAAAATATTTTAAAGCATAAAGGCACAGCCGTTGTTTTTTGGGAGAGCGGCGGGATAGCAAGCGACTGCGTTTGAAGTGCGCGGCGGTGTCTTAAGGGATAGTTTCGCTGCTGCTCTTGAGCAAGGTTTTCCTTGAACAAAACCCCCAGTCACAGCCTCAGCCCGGCACCCCTCCTGCCGGGAGAAGTTGTTCCGGGTTCACCGCGTGGCTGCGGCGTTTCCTGCCAGCGCGCTTGAGATCCAAGCCTAGAAAAATAGCATTTCTAAAGAAAGCGCCGCCGCGACGGCGCGCGATAGCCGCGCGGCCCGGCTGTCTCCGGCGCGCTGCGTGTCGCCAGGCCAAGCCCCCTCCCTGCGCCCGCCCTGGCCCAAGGCCGCCAGGCGGGCTGCCGCGGGGCTGATGTGCGGCTGCTCCCCCCAGGGCGGATTTCGGAGCAGGCTTCACAGCCCCTCAGGGCCCAACGGGCCGTGCTGTTTGCCGAGGGCCCCGGAGCGGGGAGCGGGCGCCGGGTGCGAGTGACCCTTCGGGTGCCCACTGCCCCCCTCCCGGCACCCAAAACCTTGACGCTCGCTGCCCTCCCTCCCCCTCGGCTCTCGGCCGCGGAGAGCAGATAAGCGCTGACCCGGAGGTCGCCCGCGCCAGGCGGCGCGGGGGCAAAGGTGGCCACACGGGGGGCAGGGCCCCCAGCTCCGCGGGCCTCCCTGCCCCGGCCCCTCTGCCCCGTGAGCAGCCTGGGCAGGCTGGAGGGGCACGCAGCCGAGGGGCGCGTGGCCGGAGGGGCGTGCGGGCTGGAGCGGGCCTTCTGGCACGGTGGCGCCGACCCCACTCGCGCCCTCCGCTGCGGAGAGGGCCACGTCTCGCCTTCCTCCCTGCTCTTTATCTCGGCCCTTCCTCCCTTTCCTCTCCTGATACCTATCGCCCTCCCTCTGTTCCTTCCCTCCGCCTGCGGCTTTGCTCTCCCCTTCCTGTGTTTGCCTGCGCCGGGAGGCCGGGCGGGCGCCAACGGCCGGGCCGCGGCGAGCCAGCCGGCCCCCGAGCCTTGGCTTCGCCTCCCGCCCGCGTGGGGAGAGCCCAGCGGCCAGGCCCCAGCGTGCGAAAGCGGCCGCCGGCTGCCGTCCACCCCGTCTGGCGGTGCCCGTCTCCCTGTGGCTCAGTGTGGAGCGCAGTTGGTGCGACTGGCCCCGCGTGCGGCCCGGTGCTGGGTCCCTCGGTCCCCGCGCGCCCGCGCTGTGGTTTGGCTGGTCTGCCGGCACTGCCGCAGGGCTGCGCCCGCTCGGTGGCTCTGCCCGCGGTGCAGGCAGGGGGCTGCCTGCCACTCCCCGCCTCGCTTCAGCGTGTGCCCAGTGCACGTGGCCCCGGCACCAGCGGGCCGCAAGGGCTGCCGGGGAGCGGGGGCTCGGGGGAGGCGGGCAGGGGGGTCTCCGGCACGGTGGTCAGCCAGGCAGCCAGTGCAGGAAGCGCTTTCATCTCCCCCGCTCTGCAGATGAATGCGTTGCCTCAAAGCTGGCTGCGGCGCTCCGAAGTCCAGCTGTGCTGGGCCGGCCCATCCATGCGGGCAGGCGCTCCCCCCGCCCCAGCCCCGGCCGCGGCCCCGCGCGGGCATTGTCGCCGGCCCTGCCGCCTGCCTGTGCCACGGCCTGCTCCCAAGGTCAGTGAGGGGGACGGGGACGGAGGAGAGCGAGGGTAAAATCGTTAGTGGTTTTGCAAGGGAGCAGCCACCCGGTCGCGGGGCTTTGTGCGACGGGAGCCGTGTGTCTCTCCGGCTCTGCCCCAGGCTCTGCGCAGGGACCACGGCCATGGAGGGCTAGAGCCACCGCAAGGGACAGGGCCAAGGAGCTGCGGGGGGGATGGTCCCCGTCTTTGTGCTTGAGGCCAAGCGTAGTCTAGGGGGGTGTTTAGGGCGTCTGGCTGGAGAGGGGTCCGGTGCCATGGTGGGGCAGGCGTGTAATTCGGAGTGGGCCTGGGGCGGGCTGAGAGCTCAGCGCTGTCGGTGGCAGTGACAACCCAGGCCGTGGCAGTAACGGTGACGGCCTGGGCTGGGCCGTCACGCGAGGGGTCTGGCGCAGGGCTGCTGGCCGGCGGTGTCTCTAAGGCCCCCTGCCCCTCCTGCTGAGGGAGCTGGTTGGAGCAGGTCCATAAGCCCATTAAGAGCTCAGCGAGCCTTACGCCTCAGGGGTCTGCAGGAGGGACTTGTACTAGTTTGACTTAAACCTCTTGAGTCAAAACAGGGCTGCCTGCTGCGTGGACACGAGGACGCGGGCAGGCGGTTGCATGCGACTGTGTTAGCACCTCTGGCTGGCGCCCCCCCTTGCCGGTGCCCGCCGTCAGTTGGAAATCCCAGCCGCGAGGCGCTAGTGGCATGCTTGTCCCTAATCCCTCGCAGATGCACGGTTGGATGGGCTTGCTGCAACCTTGGTGAGTTAGAGCTCAAATCCCAGCAAAGGCGGTTGAAGTGAAGCATCTTCACTAGCTCTGGGGGCACCATGGTGCATGTCTATAGGCGGTTACAGTGGCTCAGCTGACAGGTGGTAACGCGGGAGCCTGCCAGACCTTAGCCCATGCCTCATGCAGTCCGGGAGTTGGACCCAGGCTTCTCTGACCACTGTGTTAACTGCCAGGCTCTTTGTTCTGCCAAAAGAGAAGGTGAAGTCTGCAGCCCTGAGAACGTCATAGCTCAGTTTTTTGGCTTCAATACATCATTAAAATGCAGCATCAGGGGAAAAAAAAGTGTGTCCTGTTTTTCCCAATACCTCTTTCACTGCAAATCCTGAAGCAGCATTTTCCCCCTCCCTGTGCTGCAGTTCACCTTTACGTCATGTAGAAGAAAGGTGCTGGAAGGGCACGTGGGTCCATCCAAGGTGCCCTAGGATGGGGCAATGACCTCGATGGAGGAGAATCTGGGTGATATGACTGTGTTAATATGTAAAGCAGGAGGAGCTGCTTGGATCTGTAGGGGGAGAGGACCTTCCAGATAAAGGGAGGAGCAGTGGGATCTCACAGTGGTCCCACTGTTGTACTCTAACACATGGATGACCCATCAGAGAGTCCCCAGAGGTACCAGAATGATACAGGATAATAGGAGGTGCTGGGGAGCTTTCTCTACCCTTAGCCTGGATGTGCCATGTATCAAATGTGTCAAAAACTAACAAAGGAGGAAAAATATCAGGATGGGTCTTTGTGAAACCCTTGGGATGGAAATGCTCCTTCCACTCTTTTGTGTGCACAGCATTCTTCACAAAGCTTTCCTTACTCATGTCTTGGATTTACTGAGAAACTACCGGAAGATCGAGAAAGATATCACAGACATTCTCTAAACTGCCAGTGGCTCATCCTAACTGTGCTGTTTTTTTTTTTTTTTAATAGTTCCCACCCCTCCCCTAATTCAAGACTAAATTCCCTCAGTGCTCCTGCTCTCTGCGAGCTGGAGCTGCTGGGGCTGTCTGCCTGCCTTGCTGCGCTCTGCCCTGTGGCACATCTTCCCCAGGGCTTTGCTGCCACGGAGYGAGAGTCATCGGGGAGGTGAGGTGTGACAGCTTCTGCACTCCTGTCTCCTCGGCCCCATCCCCTTGTTCCCCTCGCTCCCGAGGCATGAGGAGTCTGTGACGTGGCTCTTCCCTGACACCATGTACCTGCTCAGTGAAGAAGACGGAGGAGGACGAAAGGAAGCAGCAGGCCAGGGAAGGCAGCAGATGGAGTAGGATGTCTGTCATGCAAGCCGAGAGCGGGCACTGAGGATGGCAGCATCTCGGCAGGAGCTGGAGCTCCCAGCCTAGCTTGTCCAGCCCTATCCATGGAAGGATTCAGAAACCCTCCAACACAGGTACCTTCTGCCCGTTGCTGCCTGATGCGAACTGCTCTGTTCCTCAGACCTTCACTTGTGTCCTCTGGAGCTCCCCTTGCAGGGAAAAGCGGGTGCTGGTAATTTGCCTTTTGTGCAGAAGATCCAGTGCTCTTTGCCTGGACCAGTCCCTCCTTGGTAGCCTGCCGTTCCTTGCCTTGCTCCTAGCTCTCCATAGGGATTCCTTTCCTTTCTGTAGCATAGCTATTCTGTACCATTCTGGTACCTCTAGGGACTCTCTGATGGGTGATCCATATGTTAGGAAGGACAACAGTGGGACCATGGGAGTCAGACTGGGCAGGAATGGAAGGATGTTGGCTCCCCTGCCTGCATTAGGAGCTGTTTTCAGCCTCTGTGGGCTGGGCTGTCTTGTCAATCTCCTCCTTTTTCTGCATCTCCCTTCCCAGCTCTCCTGCCTGCCTGGAGGAAGGTCTTTAAGTGGCACAAGGGGAAGAGCTTGCCTGTCTCCTAGAGTTGCAATAGTGTGGAGATGGCCAGCAGGGCTAGAGCCTGGCCAGAGAGGCTCTTCTAGGGCAGTGTCCCACCATGTCAGGTGCGTGTCCTCAGGCCTGGTGGGCTGCTTCTGAGAGCAGAACCTGATTTATCCCTCAGCAGCAGGGCTGATATGCTCCCAGCTGTGACCCTTTGGGTTGGTGCCCTGTCCTCTAGAGGGTGTGTTCCTCCCTCCTCTGGGGCTTCCAGTCACTGCGGCAGGAGGATCAATGTGGAGATGGGCTGCTCTGTGATTGAGTCATTGGTTGGCCACCTTGTCCCAGTGTGCTGAGCTCTTTTTAATATACCTTCATAAATCAGCTTCTGGCACTCCCAGCCACTCAGCTGCTTTTGCTCTGAGTTCCCTCCAACTTCTCTGCTTCACTGTGGTACGAGGTAACCCAGGATGGAGCACTGCATCCCCCATGGGTCATTGTCACTCCATGTGGGATGCATGAGCATACCATTACCAAACAAAATTACCTCTTTCCTGTTTGGCCTGTTTCTTTCCCATCACATTTCTGTCTTGTCTAGCCTGTTCTAAGGGTCTGGCTTGCTGGGTCAGCCCTACTCATCTTTTCTCAGACATTTGATTCAAGGAGTTTTGCTTCTGATGACTTGTCTCATAAGGTAACCAAAGAGCCCGTTGGAGTACATGGTGCGTGTGGATGTTTTGTTTCAGGAACGCATGGGATCATCCCCTTCTTAAGAGTGAAGAAACATGTTCTCTTGCAGGGGCCATCAGCCTAGCAGGCAGGTCCCTGGGAGGAGGCTGGGGGCTCTGAACCCCTCCTGGGTTGGCTGGGGAAGAGGTGAACAGCAATGCAGTATGTACTGGCTGTGATAACCACGTCCGACTGCCTCCTTGTTCCTCAGATGGCAGGGAAGCGAGAAAAGGCAGAACATTTATGGCTGCCTCTAGTTTGAGTTGTACACACTTGGAGTTTAGGGACAAAAAGGACCAGCTGGTTAGCTTGCCTGATTGCCTTTATAAGTGGATGAAGATCCCGAGATACCCTCATGCTGAGTAAGGTCACTCAGGCAGTGACTGGTGTGCTGCTGTAGCTCCTATCCTAGAGAGGCATCCCCTCGGGACCCGAAGTCTTTGCTTCCTTGGGAGTGTATTCCAGGGGTGGATTGTCTGTGCTGTTAAAAACGTCTGCCTTATTTTGCTTTTGTGTTTGTCTGGCCCCAGGTTCCAGCCACCCGCTTCTGTCAGGCCTTGCTCCTTCAGATAAAGAGCTGTTTAGGGTCTGGTGCTTTCTCTCCGTAAGGGTACTTACACTCTGTAATCAAGTCTCCTCAAATCCCATCTCCTGTTCAATAAGCTAACCACATCAAGCCCTTTCCATCTCTCACCTTGTGTTGTTTCCTTCATGCTAAGGGATCAGATCTACGGCTCTTCTATTTTGCAACCTCCTGTGAAACTGGGACTACTCCTGGTCTCCCTGATACCATACATAGAGCTTAACCCTCCCCCTTGGTTATTGTGCATCCCGCTGCTCTTTCTTCTGAGGATCCCCCCATCCTGATTCATTGAATGCCTTGATTCTGGTGGTGGCACCTTCCCTCCTCATTCGCTGGGCCCCAGCACTGCTTTCTGCCTGTATTAGGGCTGTTTCTTTGTGATCTGCCAGTTCTTAATCTGTCTCACTTGTGCCCTATTGCTATGGCACAATGGTGATTTTTTTTTAAACTAGGATGGCTTGTGGCTGTAGGCAAGACATCCAGTGAAAATCTATGTGTTATAGTGGTGCAATTGCTTTTTTCAGCCAAACCTGTAATCTTATCAAAGATAGCAATCGGGGGTTGTTGGTACAACCTCTCCCCACCTTGCCGCTGTATTGATGAAGGATGAGTTCTTGTCCCATTCTTCACTGGGAACTGTTTTCCCAATGACTCTTAACATCATCTTGCCCAGACTGCTGTTTTTCCATCCTGCTCCATCATGCTATATAGAAGGAAGAAATCCGTTCTCTTGGCTTAATTCTTGAATAAGCATCAAGAACCCAAAGAACTGTTAGAAATCCCCTCCAGAGGAGAGCTTGGCAGGAAGGAGGTGTATCACCTGTGCTCTTCTGGCCTCAGATGCGACAGCTCACCTCTGGCTTGCTGAGGGAGCTCAGTGTTCAAGCATCCGAGAGCGTGGCATGGATTTGGTGCAGGTTTCCTTCGAGGTCTTGAGCAGTCCCACAGCAATTGTGGCACTGGTGCTTGAGAGGGCCCAGCAGGGTGCCTGGAGATAGAGAGGGAAGGTTTTTCTGACTGGAGATACCACCTGGAGTTATACTGTGGAGGCAGAGTCTCTCCTCTGCCCAGAGCCACACTGAAGGCAGAATTTCCCATTCACGACATCACAGTAGGTCGCTGTCGAAACCAATGTCACAGCTGCGATGTCTCCGCTCTCCCTCCGCATCGTCTCTCCACAGCTGTCRCCAAACCCTAGATGCAGGCAGCCAGGAACAGGCTGTTCTCGCTCGTGAGCCTTTGCATTTCCAAGTGCCAGGATTTGTTGATCTCCAGGACGTGGTGCAAAACCTCTCTGTGCTCAGTTCTCCCAGAGGTAAGGAGCTGGTTGCTCTGTGGTCTCCAGCAGGTACGAAGGGATGAGGGCCTTACGAATATTATATTTCCTTGCTATTTATACTGTGATGCTCCAGCTAGCCCACTATGTCAGGCGCTGTACGGACATGTTTTTGTGGACTTCCCTTGCCTGCAGTGAGTGTGTAGGTGTCCAGACAGCTTTGGAGATCTGGGTCTACTACCAGCAAGGGTCCATGCTGTAGAGAAGCCAAAGGGGAGAAGGGGGACAGAGGGAGTCTCAGGAGACCTGAGGACCTGTGAAAACAGTGTCTGCAGCTCCCCAGAGTGAACAGAAGTGACAGAGGGTGTGCAGAAAACCATGGGTCCTGGAGGTGTTGGGAGCAAGTGTCCCCATCCTCTCTTCCTGACTGGACTTTGGAGGCAACGTTTCCTCTGCTGTTAGCACCAGACTGCTCATACGACGAGATCTCCCAGCCCATCCTTGTACACAGCATCTTCCAAAGGGGCCAAGCCCAGCTCATGCTGCTGGGGCAGAAGATGAGAGGCAGGGCCCTGAGCTTTGAGGTGCTGCGGCAGAGATGAGCAGGAACAGGGATGCATGGGGCTCGGCTACTGGCTCTGGACTGCCAGCAAACAAGACCTTCTTGCCAGAAGGCAGTAGCATAAGCTGCTCTCCCCTGTGTGTCTCTCCACAGGAAGACAGCAGATCTGGTGGTGTGCAGAGCAGGGCTCATCCTGTTTCCCTACAGTACCTGGTGGTGTACTGATTTTGTGGCAGTGGTGCTGCCCTGCTCTGGGGGCCGGTCTCTGGGGAGCCTCAGGTTTCTGTGCATGTATTTTTTGCATTCTAGGACCATCATAGAAGGTGATGATATGTTTAGTATAAGCAGAAACCTCAGCTCCTTATTTACCTTCTTAACAGAAGTCTGAGCCTACCTTCACAGCCTTTCCTGGCCCCAATTCTGATGGCATATTAGAGGGCAGCTCTTAAATGTACATATAATTGGTGGCAAGGGCACATATTCACTGCTTGAGTCAAGCATACACGTATGTGTTTTCTTCAATTGGGCTTTCCAGTTTTAGTCACTGCTGACTTCAGCAGGATCTTGCTCAGCCCCGTAAACTTGCCCTGATGAGGGATTGAGTGGGATGTTCTTGCTGCGTACAGCAGTGGGCTTGAAAGATCAATTTGTGTCTGAACTAGAGCGTCAGGGTTTGATCTGTATTATTCTAGATCTAAAAAATGTGATTGCTTTTTCCCGTTTTTTGTATTTCCTGAGAGCAGTCTAGTTTCTAGCTTATCTTCAGACAGCCTCGAGGGTATTCTCTAGGAGTTTGGGAGTTTAATCAGGCATTGCTGGGGCATGTGAACTCTGCATATAGTTGCTGTTCCCATGGAGGGGAGAGCTTCTTTCAGATATTTAGGTTGGCGTGCCTGTGCTGGGGGCTGGGCCTGGCTGGGAACAAGCTGCTCCTTTTCCTGGGGACGGAATTGGGAACGCTGGTGGTGAAGACCCACTTTGCCGGGGGCAGTTCTTGGACAAGGCACTGGCAGCAGTGACGGGCACGGCTGGCTTTCTGAGGGCTGCCCCCCTGCAGCAGGACTTGCACCAGGGAACAGCTGGATTTGGTTTTATTTGATGTTTTTGCAGCAGAGGGAGGGAGCTCCATTCCCTCCAGCCCTGGCTCAGCCACCTGCGTCCTTTTTCCCAGCCGCTGAATTTTTGTTGTAGCATCCTGGGTGGGGCCTGCCATCCCCCGCCAGCAATCCCAACCCAGTGCTGTGCCCATCGCCCTCCTCCTGCTCCTCCTGCCAGCCCCGGGCAGCTCCGTCCCCTGCAGCCCTGACCTAACTTCGCTGCTCTTTTTGTTTCGGGAGATTTTTAATTCCACTGCTAAGCGCGGACAATCAGGACCTCCGTGGAAATGACCGATAGGCGAGATGCTGGGCTCTGGTTTGCTGGTGAAATTGAGGGCTTTTGTTGCTGGCTGTTTAGCAGGCAGTATTTCTTTTTGGGCTGGATATATTCCTGGCAAGAAAAATGATGGATGCTCTGTTTCGTTTCCAGTGGCAGTGTTTCAGATTCCTTGCTCCAGGGCAGAAGCTGAGCTAACTCCGATTCCGGAACAGCTCTGGTACCTTGGCAGCTTAAAGGCCACGGGGTTGCTTGAATGACAAGTGGCACTGAGCACAGGGAAAGCTCGGGAGAATCGTTTTTGTGTGGCGTGCCCTCGATCTCTCGCAGGAAGCAGGGCGGGAGGACTGAAAGCCCACTGAGCGGGGAGGGAGCCTTTCATTGTCTTAGTGCTTTGCAGGCAGAACGTGTGGCGTTAGTAAGCGAGCCCAACGCACAAAGGAGCAGAGTGCCGTGCCTTCCCGGCGAGCGGGGAGTCTCTCCAAGTCTGCCTGTGGTGGCTGGGTAGACGGTGGGAAGCACAAAGTCTCAGGGTGTGATTGTAATTTTTCATTCCTAGGAGCTCTTATACTCTTCTTATCCCCTTTTGTGCCCTGGCCTCCCGTTATACCTGGCTTGGAGGGCCGAGTGTGGATGCCGGCAGCTGTGCTCTGAGAACAGCATCCTGTAACATCGGAAAGCCTGTGAGCATCGGGGAGCGCTGGACCTGCTGCCTCTGAGCCTGGTGCAGCGGGAAGCCACAGTGCTGGGGACAACACCTGAGGGATGGGTGCTAGGCTTGCGGGGGGCATGGGGCAGGTTTGCGACCATTAGGCTCTCCCAGCCTCTCTGTGCCTGTGTGAATGGACCTGAGGAGCTTGCGGGTCTGGAGGCAGAGCCCAGGGCTCGGTGCTCACGATGGAGCAGGGCCTGGCTGTCCTTGCCAGAGCTCTCCTGCTCCTTGTCTTGTGATGAGAAAGCACCTCTGGAGACGTCCCCGACTCTGGTCCCTGTCTGGGAGGGCACTGGCAGCTGGGCAGCAAGAGTTTTTACCCTGTGAAACCCTTCTGGTTCCACTGGGGTTGTTGGAGGCCTGGGGCAATTCCTCTGGATACCAAGTGAGACACTGATGCAGTGTGGGAGGACACCTGGGCGAGCTGCTTCCCTTGGCCACACGATGCCCTCGCTGCTGGCCAGGCTGGCCCCGTCTGTACTGCAAGCTCAGGTTGTACCCAGAGAAGCTGCAGGGCTGGGAAGAGGCTGATCTGTGTTTCCTGAGCATTGTCAGGTGCAGGGAGCACTGCTGCCCCATCACAAAGTAGGGCCGGTATCCTTCGCCCCAGCTCTGGCCATTCAATCTTCCTCCTCTTTCTTTCCTTTCTTTCTGTATTCCTTATGCAAGTGAGGCCAAGTAAAATGCAGTGCTGACCAAAGATAACAACCACAAGCAGATCCAGACAATGGATAAGCCCCCGGCGAGGGCAAGGGCAACCCAAATCCTCCCGGAGGAAGACAGGATTATTTTGCGTCCTATTAGACATCTGTCAATAGCTGCCATTTCTGGACCCTGACGCCTTTCCAATCGCGCAGCCACCTTCCTAATGTTAAAGCAACTCCTTCCTCAGCAGCCCTCTGCACATGGAAAAGGGGCTGTGTTTGGGAGCCAGTGCTTTCGGGGATGTGGGGGTGATTGCATGTGTTAATCCTGCAAGTGCAGAAGCAGTGTGGGCCCAGCCCTCAGGGGTTTTTCTGGTGCACAGCCTAGGTGTGAGTGGCTGAGATGTTACTGAGTCCTTTTGGATGCTAATGTCCTCTCCTGCCTGCAAAGGGGTAACTAGTTGGTCATCTAGGTCCTYGCTGCACCCTTGCTTTCATGGTTCCTTCTGACCTGCTCCCTTGTGCTCAGTCATTACCTCTGGGCACCAAGTCTTTAGCCCTGGCCTGCCTGTCTTTGAGCCACCAACCGTGTCACTAAGGACCACGAGGTTTGTTGCCACGCATTAATGACAAAATGCAAATCTGCTGAATCGGCCCAGGTGCTCTCAAGTGTTCGTTCCTGCTGCTGGCTGCTTTTCTTGCTAGACTGTCTGACAGCAATGGCGAGACAGCTACCAAAGGTGCCATGAATAAAACACCCATGAATTCCCGGCCCTTCCCATTGCCAACTTTTCTGGGATCCCAGGGATCCCACTGGTTTATGGTGGGTTGTTGCGTGGCCGCTTAATGTGTTGTGGAATGAGCCAGTTTTGAGAAAGGTGGGAATGAGAGGGGATTTCTCTGTGCCAGGGTGGCTCCTGGAGGTGGCACTGGTGGATTTGGGCCTCTTAATCTACAAATGTTCCCATGCTGGTGTGCCTAAACTTTTTTTTTTTTTTTTTAATTAACTTCTAGGAGCTCTTCTGCTGCTGATCAGTCTCACTGTGACCTGGTTATCAGTTATACCCCAAGTAATTTATGCTTTAATCGGCCCATCTGTTAACTGTAGTGATTCACACGTCTTAGCTTGGCCTCGTAGGTCTGCAGGGCTGCGTGTGCATCTCCCCTGGCTGCGCGGGTCCCTTGGAACACTCTGCTGCAGCTCTCGTGGGTCCTTCGGGACGCTTGGGGCGGCCCAGCAGCCCCGGAGCCTGCCATGCAGGGAAGTGCAGTGGGAGTGCTCTCTGCAGCACTCCTGGCTTCCAGGAAAACTGGATACCTTTACAAAAAGCTCTTTCAGTTCCCTCCTGTGTTCACTTCCAGTTGGAGGAGTTCAAGTGGTTTCCTTTGTGACACTTTCTGCCCAAAATCCAGTTTTCCTCACCTCTTGAGTGAGGGGAGTACTTGGAAATGGGCAAATTGACGTCAGACTGTGTGTTGGTGCAGTGAACTGAACTGCTGGGATCCACCTCTGTGCAGTACTCACAGATGGCTGGCTGTGGGGCAAGAAGTGGCTGGAGCATCCTTCAGGCAGGGTGCATGGTCCATTCAGTCTGGTCTCTCAGATCTTGCAGCCCTGAAATATCATCAGTCGCTTCCCTTGGTGGTGTGTGTAGAGAGACACCAGGGACTGGCTGGGCTAGAGAGGCTCAGCTGTTCCCTCTGTGCTGGAAAAAATCCCTCCAAGAAGGTTTGGGAAGGCTTTGCAGAGGGAAGGTGGTTCTGCTGGGGCTGGACTAGGACTGATGTCTCATCTTCAGGGCTTTCCCCACAAACCACACGCTGGCTTGCAAAGTCTCTGGAAAGGACAGCACCTTGCTGACTTACTTTGCATTTCCCAGGTTTACATGTTTGTTCTTAGCCACAGATTCAAAGTCGTATCTCCTCCACTGACCCCAGGAGGAGGACAGCATTAGGAAGGCGATGCCAGGCTAGGAGAGGTGGGCGAGAATGGAAATGTTCCCCAGCGGAGAGCCGTGCCACAGCGCGTGAATGTCAGATGCTGCTTGGCTGTGAGATCGGCTCTTGCAAACACAGATCTGTTCAATCCCATTTGGAGGGAGGTGGGGGGGGGGAGAAAAAAGAAAGAAAGAAAGGGGGGAGGACTTTCTGAGTCTCAATCTGGTAGGTTTTAGTTACAGTCGTTTTAGGATTTGGGCAGCGAATGGCACAGCTTTGGCAAGGGGGGTGGATGAGCCGTGGAATGAAAGCACTGGGGGAGGTGAGGCTGCCAAGCCTCTGTTATACCCCGAATGGAGGGGGGGCTCGCGGGTGGGGGCACAGCCCCCTGGCTTGCCCTGGGGCTGGAGGAGGCTGAGCGAGACCAGGCTCTCCTTCGCCTGGGTCTCTGGGCAGCAGCTGCATGAGCGAAGAAGGGGGAGGAGGTGCCTGGAGTTGTCCACAGGGCAAATGGAGTCCTGAAATACTCGGATGGACGTTTCAAATCGCGTTATCTCCATAACCGCCCTGGTCTGGCCGTTCCAAGTGGCAGCGGAGATAAGTGGATTTCGAGGGAGCGCCTGGTCGTCTGACATTTAAGACTCTCTAATCCATAACTACCACCCCTCAAAGGCAGGATGGAGCCATGTTTCCAAGCTGGGCGGCATGGCGTAGCCCACAGGCATGCGTGGGCTGCCTGAGCGGATGGGGATACCTGCAGGGGTGGCTCACCTGTCTCGGTGCTGTGGCTCAGCTGGGGCAGGTTAGTGTCCCTGTGTGCATGGGGACCAGCTTGGGACCAGCAGCTCCCTGGAGTCCCACCGTTGCTGGGGCAGCTGGGTTGAGGTGCCACAGGGAGGAGACTGGACCAGAGTGGTGCGGGTGCTGGAGAGGCTGTAACAGCCCTGCTCAAGGATGAATCTCCCTGTTTCCCTTCTGACCATGGAGGTGATGGTGGTGTTGGTGACATCCGCCTCTGTTCAGCACGTGCTATCGTAACCTCTTTGGAAGGCCAGGGGACTTTGCTGTCGATGCCATCCTTGCTTGGTTGTGCTTGCCTGAGTTGGGAGATGGGAGCGGTGCATGGATGTGCGGTTGCAGCCTGGTTAGCCTGTGGGTTGGGAAGCGCAGGAGGGTGTTCAGCTGAGCTCTGTGTGCAGCAGCAGCTGTTGTGCAGATAGCAGGCATGGTTACGCGGGGAAACTCTGCCAGCTGCAAACAGAGGCCTTGGTCTGGACCCCTGGCCTGGGGAGCCTACCTTTCTGGTGGGGAGGTGTTGTCACCTTCTGCCTGCTCAGCAGGGCATCTGTGAGAAGTCAGTGTGGACTCACTGTGCCATCCCTGGTGGATGCACCGAGCTGTGGTTAATGTGGCAGGGTGGTGACTGCCCACTGAGGTCACCTATATTTCTGGCACTGGCTGGCTAGGCTGTGCGCATCAGGAGCAGTTCTTGCAAGACATCACCAGAGAAGAGTGGCTTTCTGCAGAGGAGGCTGGTGAAAGCCACTCTGTGCACCATGATGATTTGCCATCTGCTTTCAGGGCTAATTCCAGATGCTGGATTTAATCTTCCATAGCCTTTTTAATTCAGGAGTTGGCTTCTTAATGTCCCTCAGTGCCACCTCAGTAGCAGAGATGAGCAGAGCGGCTGCCACGACCAGCCCTTCGAAGGACATTCTGGAGGACTGGAGATGAACTGTCTCCATGAAAGATGTCCATTTGGCGACCTGTGAGACCTCCGCCTAGTTAACCTGCAAATGCCTGGTGTGAGGCTTAGTATTTGCAACACAGCCCAACAAAACCCAAACCTCTGTGTCCTCTCTTGATGTCTTGGGAAAATGGAATGGGTGATGGTAACTTTCTTGGTGCTTCTGGAAGCTGATCTTCTGCCTGGACCAGTTGTTGGGAAGATGAATGTGAAAAGCAGAGCTTGTGGGGGAATCTAAGCTGTTGGGTTGACAGCGCTGACGACTTGCAAACAAAGTGGGTGAAGGATGTCCTTGTCTTTGTCTAATGGTACCTCTTCACATTTAGCAGGCACCATGTTCTGGCTGAATGGATGTCCTGCAGGAGCACTCAAGCCTTGGGAGATGTCGGTTTGATTTCTCCCTTCCTCCCTTGGTTCACCTTGTTGCACTGTGTCTTTGGCAGAAAAAGCAGCCCAATGGTGACTGTGGCAGCGGTCTCTGCTCTCCCGGCAGTCTCTATGTCTGACTGTTGCCTGGTTGAGTCCCCTGCAGCTAAAGACTTAGTGGCGGTTCCCTGTGATGCCAGACTGTCAGTCTCACTTGAATGCGTCTGGAGAGGTCCAGGAGCCTTTTGGTCTATCGCCTTCTGCCGAACCTCTTGTTGATTGGGCTGTGATTAGAAGTCACTGCTAGCTTTCAGTTGACCTCTGTCACCTGGCGAGGGGAGCAGCAGAGCAATGTCGTCATTCTGGCGCTGATTCTGCTGTGGAAGCTGGGTATTTGGGAGCTGAGTTGGGTGCTGCTGCGCTGAGATTGGAGCTGCCTGAATCTCGCTCTGGTTCTGCTTGTTCTCGTGAGCCTTTCCTTCCTTGTTTTGCTTCTGGACCTTCTGACTAGCAATGGTGCAACAGAGTGGTGGTCCCATCAAACCTTCTAGCTTTTCTCTGCTGTGAGGAAGAGAGGATGGTGTGAAACACAGTGGCCAGCATGCATCGAGGGTGTCACGCACGCCACCCACAGCCCTCCTCTCCTGGCTGCAGAGATGCCATGTCCTCGTCTGCCAGCCAGGATGGTGCAGCAGCTCAGATGTCCTGTGAGAGCCCATGGCTGACCATCGCCTTAGGGTATGTGGAGTGTCAGAGCAGGGGAAAAGCTGTGGCACAGCACTACTGGGGGATGAAACCCAGGCCTTGCATGGGTGTCATGAGACAAGAGCCAGCTCTGTAGTTCTCTTGCTCAATACATGCTGCTTGACAGGTCCATTTAACATCCCTTTGCCACCGTGGAGTGTCTGTGGCCAAGGCCGTGCCTGAGACAGGGACCGTTTTTCTGTAGACCAAGAAAAACAAGCTACTGATCTACCAAGACTCGTACAGCTGCTAAGGCAATGATGGCTTGCAGAGGCCAGACTCCCCTTCTCCAGAGCTGCAAAGGCTTTTAGCTAGGAAGGCACCTCCAGCTTCGGCCCTGGTGGCCAGCAATAACACACTGCCTCCCTGTATCTAACTCTTTCCAGGGATGCCTTGGAAAGAGAGAAACCCTGGGGATGGGTGCCGAGGGTAGTGGCGATGCTGCTCCTTGTTGGGACCAGCCACGGTGCGGCTGAGTCTCTCACCAGCACTTTGCAAAGGAGGTGGAAGGCTGCGCTGGGCGGCTGGCTGCTGCCTTGGCTGGCTGGGGAGGGGGTGAAGGGGGGAGGAAGCGGGGACAAAAATCCTGCAGTGTACACAATTACCGCCACTTAGTGCCTCCTTTTTTGAGGCTGAAAAGACGCCGGTTTCCCTTCCGTCGTACGTCTGCTCCACCTCTGCCGGCCAGACAATGCCGTGGCCCCAGCGCCCACCAAGCAGCGCACAATGGGGGAGAGCGCGGCGCTGAAAGAATTTAAAAAGCAGAACTTTTATTTTCTCTCTTTGTCTCTCGAGCCTGGGAGCACCTCGGCTTCGGCTTTTCTTCTTTTTTTCCTCTCTTTACAGTCGTGTCTGTGCATGGCTGAACGAACAGTGGCTGTTACGGGAGGAGATTGATTTATTTAAAATTAAAGGAAAGCAGAAGTTATTTTTAAAGACAAGAGATTTTACATCTGAAGGAGCTGATTACTTTCCAGTAATGTTGGGCAGCGGACAGTGAAATAATACAGGGGGGTTGGAAATCGCAATCTGTCATTTTTACAAGAAGCAAAGCTCCTCTCTCCTGCTCCCCTCTTATGATAAATGGTTCCTGCAATCAGGGAGACTCTTAGTCCGTCAGTTGATGACTGTTTCTCCAGGTGCTGGGGCATTTGAGATCTTTTTGCAACCTTTTTTTGAGTTGTTAGCATTATCATAACATCGTGCTGTAACGAGAGCCCCTGGCTGGGCTGTGGTGATGAGGACCAGAGCTCTCCCATCTGAGCAGAGGCAGGCAGCACACCGAACTTCTGCATACCCCACCTCTGAGCAAAACCAGGGACCCCGTGGGGAAACCCAGATCTGAGCCCTGGCTGAGAGCAGAGAAGGGGAGAAATGAGGTGGCTTAGGTTTGAGATACGTCAAGTTGAGCTCTTGGGTGAACCCCAGGGAAAAGGAGAGGCCTGGTGCGGGGCCAGGCTGCCTTTCTTCCTCGCTTGGGATGTGGGAGAAGGATACTGGCTTGCCCCGCTGAGGCATCCCAGGCTGGCGGTCACAGTTGCTGGGGTGGGGAGTCCGCTGGGCAGAGCTGCCTTCTCTGGGCGCAGCTCCAGGCAAGCTCTTGGGGCTCCCGAGTCCCTTCTGTGGACATAGGCCTTTCTCTGGGAACGGGGAAGGACAAGTGGGAGCGTCCAAGTTACCGTGGGTCAGCTGCAGCAGCAGCCTTCTCCTGGCAATGAGCAAAGCCTGGGTCAGTGCGGTAAGTCGCTGGTCACGTGAAGCCCCGGGGCTTTCAGAGACTTTCTGCAGCTCTCAACAGCCACGGGCTCAGTGCATGCCTGGGACCTCTCTGGAGAACTGGGTTTTGGAGAGGAGCCCGTGAGGATAATGCTTTGGTCTTTGCAAGGTGTCAGCGCGTTTGCTGGGGGTAGTGGGTAGTAGGAGGCCCCAGCGAGGAGCAGAGTCTCATCTTGCAGCCCCCCTGCTGTCTTTGCAGGGTGCATGGCCCTGGTGGCACCCCCTTGCTGCACACCGTGACGCATGAGACAAGGTCGCTGTGCCTCTCTGCCCCGAGCTGGGTGCTGAGCCTCAGCCACTATGGCAGGGCTCCTCTGCAGCATGCTGTCCTGTCCTGTCGCCAAGTGGCATGACCTGGACTCGTGGCATCCGTGCCTGGCCACATGCTGGGGCTCACCAGGGCTCTACTTCCCCCTGCTTGTGGCCACTGCCCCAGGTGAAAGCTGTGGTGCTGGGTGCACGGGGACATTCTCAGTGCGGTCCCAGGCTTGGCGCATCGTCTCCTTTGGTCCCTCTTGCCACGGGCCTGCAGCCACTGGCGTGGCTCGCTTCCCCACACCACGGCATGCTGGGTTCTGAAACATCTCTCCGACGGGGGACACAGCGGGGACAGGGCCAGTGGCCCAGCACCTCTCCAGGCCACCCTCCAGAACTGTCTGGACCTTTTGCAAAGGGCTGGCGGCCCGTTGGGTCTGATTTTGGACCTCCTGACCTTGACAGCATCCCCTTGAACCCTGGCATCTCTCCAGCCTGCTAAGCTGCTCGGTGTAAAGACCTGAATGAATGGGTGCATCACATGGTCCTTAATGCTGTGTCTGAAACTAAGCACCTTCTGATGGACCCAGATGACACTGCCCGGTGCATTCTCTGGGGGCTTGGGGGCTGGAAAAGGGGCAGGAACGGAAGGGGGGGTGTCTGTCTGCCTTTACTCAGGTCAGTCATAAAGAGGGGATTAAGATAATTAATCCCCCTGCACCCCCCAGCAATTAGCAGCCTGGCTGGGCAGAGGGTGGTAATGAGTAGCTGGGATGTGCCGGGTTGTTCACGCTGTTGGGGCTGTGTGGTCCCAGTGGGTGGGCAGGGGGTCCCTGTGCACGTGGGTCGGCTGGACACCCTATAGCTGGTCTGCAGGCAAGTCCTGGGGGCTCCACGTGATGGCGTGGGGATGGGCACGTCCTGCCCACACACCGCCCTGTGCCTCCTCGGCACAGTAAAATGGGCACATCATAGGCAATTCAGCAAGCTCTTTCCCTCGGAAATCTGCTGCTGGTGTTTGCAAGAGGCTTTCTCTCCCTGCTGGCTCTGTGAGGCTCTTGGGCTCCTGGGTCCAGCATGGGAGCAAGGTGCTGTGACTGGCATCCTTGCCTGGTGTATGCTGCCATGGAGGAGGAGCAGCCTGAGCCCCACGGGACCGCGGAATGAGCGCAGCTGGGCTGCGCAGGAGCTGAAGACGCAGCGAGGGGCAACGCCAGGCGGTTCCAGATGGCAGGAGCTGGAGGGGCCGAAGCAGCAGTCCGGACAATGGTGGGATTGTGCGGTGATGGGGCCGCTCAGCTTGGCTGCCCCTTCTGAACCACCAGCTGGGCACTTTCTAGAGCGAGGGCATGCAAGCCCTGGGTGTGAATGCTGGCAGCATGCTGGCCTGCCGGCTTGGGCTGAGGTGGTACCTGTCTGACGGGGCCCAGGATCCCTTGACCTAAAGGGTGGCAGTGGAAGGAGCTGTGCTGGATGGGCTGTGGTGGCCTTGTCCCACTGGTGCACTGTCACCTGCTGCTGCAGGAGGACCCAGGGAGACCTCCAGTCCCAGCCCAGGCTGCCACAGAGGTATTCATGGCGAGGCTGGCTGCTGGCTGGAGATAGTCAGTCCTGTGCCGGTATCATGACCTGATGGCAAGAGGGTGGGGGAGAAACAAGAAGCAGGACCTTGCACCTTCCTCTGAACTCGCAGCAGCTCAGGAGTGAGGAATCCCTCTTGGTCCCCATCGGCCTTGGGGAAAGCCATTTATGATCAGCATATAAAATCCTTCCCCTTTTTTCATGCTCTGTAATGATCGGTTCCTGTTAGAGGAGGCTGTGGGATGGTCTCGAACCTGATGTTTGTGTACACCCGGCTGGTGGGGGCTCAGAGCTGCTGGGCCTGATTTATGCAGTGGGGTGGGAGCGCAGAGTAGTTCCCTGATAGAGCCAGCTGGAGAAGGCTGGCCGTTACGGCCGACCGTGGGGGAAGATGTGCCCTTGGAAATAACTGATGGAGATGGAGACTGCAGCGCGTGGCTGTGCAGAGAAGTGCGGAGGTGCAAGGCTGCCAGGAGCAGAGCTGGGGAGGGAGCCAAACGTGAGGGACTTTGCTGTTGACGTTACGCAGCGATGAGTTGCGATAGTGACAAGCTCTTGCTGGGTCCAGCTGGTGACCGACGTCCTGGAGCCAGTGTCTTTCCTGGTTTGGTGCTCAGACCGTGTCGCCCGGTGAGTGGGGCTGGGAACAGGGCCCTGCGGTGTGGAGAGCCGGCCCCTTGCAGCTCTGCATGGCGGAGAGCCCCTTGCAGACACGCTTCGAGGTCTCCTCTGAGGAGCAAGGTGGACTTTTGCTGCCCCTCTTGCTGCTGCTCTTGTTTTTGGCCAGAGGCCCCTTCTCTGGGATTAATGCCGGCGCTCCGATGCTGCCGAGCCACTGAAGCATCAAGGCTGGAGACACGTGTTTGAGGTTTTAAGAAGGGAACACAGCAAAGAGCCCCAAAAGGTGTCTGAGCAATATCAGCTGCAGCTTAAACTCCACAAGATTACAGACAGGCCAGAAATGTGAGCTCAGCAGGCTGGTAAATCCGGGATTGATCCAGCGTGGTGCTTGGGCCTTGCAGATCCCAGCTCAGCAGCAGGGCTTGGCCAGGAGCCCGCTGCCTGGGCACGGTGGGGCCGAGGCTGGGGCAGCGGCGGCGCCACCATTCCTGCCGCTGCCGGCACCAGCTCAGTGTGGAGCAGCCCCCGGCGTGTTGCTGCGGCATCGGGAGGCCGGGTGCTGGTGTGGCATTCACCGCGGGAGCCGTGCTGCCGTGCTGTGCCGCCTCACCTACCGGCATCCACCCTGCAGCCAGGACCTGCAGAGGAGAGGCTGCTTAATTAGAGCAGCCTGCTGGCCACCCCGCTACCCCAATTACAGCTCCTTCCTCATCAGCTGAAGGCATCCCACAGCGGTGCTCAGCAGGGGCTTGTAGCCACGGGCTTGCAAGAGCGCTGGAGGTGTCTGTGCCGTGGCCTCTTTCTGCAAAGTGCAGAGAGCCAGCTGAGCCAGGCCCGCTGTAGCGCGGCGAGCGGAGGCAAACCAATTTCATATGCAGCGGGCGCTTCTGTCTCCCCCTCCAGCCGCAGCGGGAAAGGGCCGGTCGTTCAGCACCAAGCGATGCAAGGGAATAACCAAGCTTCCGCTGCCGCGGCATGGGGAGCCCGGGAACCTGGCGCCTCTGGCCCTTCCTCCCCCTTCCGGATGGATGCAAGGCGCCGCGCGAAGCGCCTGCCGTGCTCGCGTCGCCCGCTGGAGGGGGGCGAGGCCGGCTCCAGTCTTGCACGCCAGACCTGCAAGCCCTGAGCAGCTCCCGCCCGGCGCGGGCACCCTCGCCCCGGCGGCATCCTCCTTTGCTGGCCTGCTGTGGCAGTCCCTGCTGTGAAGCGGGGCGGCGCGGCGGCCCGAGGAGCGGCGAGGCAGGGGTGCGCTGCCCGCCGTGGAGGGGAGCGGGACTGCTGCGCCGAGGGGCGGAAGAGGAGAAGGGCCGCAGGAAAGGCAGTCGCAGGAGGGCGTGAGATAAAGCCGCCGAGCGGCTTTATCTCACATCCTCCCGTTAGATGCTTTTCCTGCCGCGCTCCCCTTCTGGCCCCAGCACCGGCAGCTTTTGTCATTAAGGTGTGACCCGTCCTAACGCTGCTGGAACGAGCCTGGGCTGGGCCCCGCTGCTCCCTTGGCAGCGGCTGGGCCAGTCCCGCGGCCGTGCGGCAGCACGGCTGCTCGCCGGCACGCCCTCCGGCACCCTGCGGCTCCCGGGCAGGAGGCGCGTCCCAAATGCGCCGCGGTCCTCGCTGGCGACCTTTCCCGCGCCCGGGGCTGGGGCGCTGTGCTCCCCACGTGGCCGGGGGCTGGGGAAGGGCAGGCTGTCCTGCTGCGGCCCCCTCCCTCCCCACGGGAATTTGAGAGCTCTGGGCTGGAACCCGAGTCCTGCATCGATCCACGCTGCGTCTTAAATCCCACAGCAGCTGAAGCAAGCGGTTTCAGCGCGAGGGTGGGGGTGTTTTTCTCTGCAGGCGAGCCGTCTCCTCTATCGGGGTGAGATGGGCTGGCTTCCTGTTCCAGTAATGTGGTGTTTGGCTCGGGCTTCTTGCCCCCGTAAGCGTTTAATGGCAGAGCGGCGCGGCGGGGCGCATGCAGCCTTGCGCTCCCCGCCGTGTCTCCGTCCCTCAGAGGGGTGCGCGCGCCATCGGGCTTGCCGTGGGGCCGCGCTGGGATGAGGCAACGGCGGAGGGAGGGCGCGTGGGCAGCCGCAGAGCGCCCCAGGGCTGCTCCATGCTCTGCGCGCGCCGCTCCCGGGCAGGGTGCCGCGAGTCCCGGCGGCGCTCTCCTGGCCTGGCTTTGTCCCCGCAGTCATCCGGGGGCAGAGCCCCGGCACGGCGAGGATACGGGACTGCCAGGAGGACCCGCGGGAGTGCTGGGAGCAGGGCAACGCTGCCTGCGCGCCGGGGCAGCAGGGGCAACCCTTCCTGGGGGCAGCGGAGGGAAGAGGAGGCCTCCCACCGCAGCGCCCTCCCCCAGCTACTGCTGGGTGGGGATGTGGGTTCCCGCTCCGCTAAGCCCTGGAGCTTTTCTCCTCTAAAGCCTGATTACTCCGGTGGTGCCTGTGCGTGCGTGCGTACGTGCTTGGGAGGGGAGGAGGAGGAATTTCACAACAACAAGTGTTTGCAGCCACGCTGGGCCCAGCTGCCCCAGACCTGCCCGAGGGTCCCGCGGCATTGCCTCCCGCGCCGGGGAAGCCGCGCCAAGAGGGGGGGGTGCGCTTCTGCACCATCTAGTCCCTTCCTGCTCCGGCACAATGGGGCAAATGCTGCGGCTGTGCGAGCAGGGTGGCCATCGGGGGGAAGGTGCGGGTGGGTGGGTAGTGGGCTGTTCTGTTTTTTTTGGCTGGAGGGGGTCAGAGCTGGGCCTAGGAGGTGGACAGTGTAGCTCTCGCCTTAGCTCTCCAGTGTGCTTGTGCGAGTGGACAGGTTGGGGGTCTTCACTGCAAGAAGCAGTCAGGCCTGTCTAAATTTTCTGTTTCTCCACCTTAGAGCAGAGAGGAGGGGTCTCTGTCACACTTGCTCCTTAATATTTCTGTGTTCATGAGACCAGAAAATAAAAATCAGCAGGTGGCTGTAGTTCCTGCTTGGCCTCGGGGCGCTGGGTGGGTTTCATCGCCTGGGCAGACTGATGGTCCATCCCTCCCTCTCCTGGAAGGGTGGGTGCAGTGCTTGCAGGCTGGACGCCCTGCTCGAAGAGCTCGGAGAGCAGGGGGATGAGGACCTCGGAGCGAGGAGGAGGACGGAGGCAATGCTGGCCTGAGCTGGGAGAGAGCAGCTTCAACAGAGAGGTCCCGGGAGCCCGCGGTCCCTCCGGGTGCTCTGTCAGGTCCTGTACCCGGCTTCCTGGCTGCTGTGCCTGCCTCGGTGGGCAGGAGGGGGGCACACGGGCTGGAATGTGAGGGCCAGGCGGCCATGGGCTGGGGGTCTGGGATGGCCTGCGAGTGCCTGCAGCCCCTTCCAGCATCGGGGCCGCCCGCCGCTGGAGTGGAGCAGAGGAGCCCCGTGACTTCCCTGGGATTTCAGTCCTCAGGGGGAGGAGAGCTGGGCACAGAGAGTCTTTAAACAGCAGAGTGACATTGCTCCCAGGCCAGGACTTCCTTTGTAACCCCCCGATTTCTCTCTGGATGGCGACCCTTTTAAGGAGCAGCGGAACGGATCTCCACTGAGGTCCGTTCCCTGGAGTTTCTTTGTTCGTGGCACTGAGACTTTCATTGCAGGGGGAGGAAGAGCTGCTTTGAAAAGCCTGTTTGCTCTTGCCAGTACTAACTCTCTTTTATTTTCTACTTCCAGAGCCGTATGTTTTGTATCAGAGCCGCAGACTATGTCTTTACACTGAAATTGTACTGAAGACCTTTGCAGCCGACCTTGGAGGATACGCCCCGTTCATGAGCGTTCCTATTTAAGCTTTCTCCGGTGGTTGGTGTGTTGGTGCTGCAAGAGGGGCTTTGGGGGTCTTTTGCTTTGGTTTTTGGGGTTTTTTTTTTTTGGTTTGATATTGCTGTTTTGCTCTGTGCACCATGTCGAATTCGGGCTCCCATCAAGACACTGGGAACAAGCCAGACACGTTGGAAAAAAATAACCAAGATGACTCTCAACCCCCTGTCAACTCCGAGAGGAGGAACAAAAGTGGAATAATAAGTGAACCTTTGAACAAAAGTCTTAAGAAGTCCCGTCCACTCTCCCACTATTCCACCTTTGGTAGCAGCAGCTCGGTAAGCGAACATTCAGAGAAAGGCACGTCCTTAACTAATGGCAATGAAGCAACTGTGGATAAAAGTAATTCTACCTCAAAGCACAAAAACATCTCTAGTATGCTGAGCAAATTAGACAGGGTGTCAGAAATCTCCTCAGAAGGACAGAACGCCCTACAACAGTTTGCTCAGTCGACAGAAATGCTCAAAAGAGTGGTACAGGAGCATATTCCTCTAGCAAGCGACCATGGGACTGGTATCTCTGATATGGAGGCGGTCTCAGCTGCAGAGACAATGAACAGCCCCTCTGATTTTCCTTACCTGGGGGCTTTTCCCATCAACCCAGGCCTTTTCATTATGACCCCCGCTGGCGTGTTTCTGGCAGAGAGCGCGCTCCATATGGCTGGCTTGGCAGAGTATCCAATGCAGAATGAATTGGCATCTGCCATCAATTCGGGGAAAAAGAAACGGAAAAGATGTGGCATGTGCCCGCCCTGCCGAAGACGGATAAACTGCGAGCAGTGCAGCAGTTGTAGGAATCGCAAAACTGGCCACCAGATTTGCAAATTCCGAAAATGTGAAGAACTCAAAAAGAAGCCTTCTGCAGCACTGGAGGTAACCGGCCCCTGTCAGGCACCCTAACCCTTCTCTTGGGCTGCTCTCCTGGGTTTGGATCTTGCCCTAGATAATAAAACACCTGGTACTTCTTACTTTTTTTTCTTTTCCCTTAACAGTTCTCACCATAAGTTATCTGCTTTGCCCAGCGCCCCCAGTCCCCAACCCTCCCTTACATACTGGGGTTGTTCTGGTTAGGGATGAGGGCTGGAGTCTCTCCCCAGGTTGCTGGTGGCCCTATACATGCTGAGGTTTGGTGTCCCTTTTGTAGGCATCTGTAGCAGAGAGTTTCTGCTGCTGAACTCCAGCTTGAGTTTCACTGCCTGTGTCCCTTCTACTAAAGGGACTGCAGCTATCCACTGTCCCTAGCTAGGGAGCAGTTTCTAACCTGGTAAGGGAGTCAAAGGATGGAAAGACGGAAGGCTTTTTAGGGTAGAGCTCGTGAGTAGTTGGTGGTGGCTGTGAAATTAATGTTTGTGGTGCACCTGGATCCCCGTCCCTTAGCTCACTCTTTGTTGTAAATGGGAGAGAAGAGGCCCTTGGTTTTGGGGTGGGAAATGGTTGCAGAATGCGCCCTTGGATGCTGTCAAAGATGAAGCAATAGCTGGTACCCTGGGTAACATTTCTGTGCTAAGGCAAAATGAGTTCTCCCAGGGCCAGGGTCTGATCGTGGCTCTATTGGTATGAATTCATGAGGGGATTCGTTGGATTTCCTTTGGGAAATCCAAATGCATTGTGTACATCCTTGGAGATGCCAGGAGCTCCCCTGCTCCTGCTGAATTCACTGAGCACAGAGGCTGCTCTGCTCTCAGCAGAGTGAGGCCTTGTGGTGGTACTCGGGCTGTAACTCTGAGGTCCACGGGGACCGTGTCAACACAAGGTTGTTGGGTTTGGCCTTGGAAGCTGCTGCAAATTCTCCTGCCGGGTTAGGGTGCTGACTTGCTAAAAATGCCAGGGAAGGTACATTATTAATGTGGGAACCACAGGCAAGGTCAGGTGAATTGAGTCATCAGATAGGACTGAAATTCAACCGGGGCCTTGCAGGTCTGGCAGGAATATGGTTGTTCCCATCAGTGTGGTGTGAGTGAGAGCTTGGTGCCTTGGGAGTGCTGGAGACACGCTGCAGTGTGTTAGGGGTAGTGTGTGGGCGCGCTTCCCTCTGGCAGTGACTGCTTCGTGCTGCAGATGAGTGGCTGCTCTGGGCCAACACCTCTCTGTAGAGTCCGCTATGCATTGTGCTTAATCTGGGTTTGATTTTCTTGGGAGCTAATCTAGCCATCAGCTGCATGTGTATACCTTTTTGTCCTCTTCCTGCTGGTGAGTGTACCCACAAAGCTGGCAAAGGTTAAAAAAAATCACCCTGACATCAGCTGGAACTCACATACTGGTGCGAGGGCATCGTCCATCCTCTGATGTCTTCCCGAAGAGATAACCCACTGTTTTCTTAACCACGTTCTACGTTTTCAATTAGCATCAGCTCTGAATGAATAGTGAAGGGAAAAAAAAATCTATTTGGGCGGTGGGGATGAGGAGAGTGGGACTGTGTCTTTCAAAAACCGCTGTATTGCTAAATTATATTCTTGTTCTAATTTGCTGAGTCAGTGATCTGGAAAAAGGGAGAAAGGAAAAAAAAAAAAGTTCATCTCTTTCGAAGAGTCCTAAAACAGGTCAATAGAATCACAGCTCGCATCAGCCTGAGGAGCCGCTCCTTTCTCCCCAGCATTACGCGAGTTATGGGGACGTTAAATAGCACGGGGAACCCATGAAACGATCACCCCGTTGATTTGTTTCCCCATTCCATGGCTGGCTGAGAAATTGGAGCCACTGAAATTGGGCTTTTAATTTGATAGCATTCGGGGACCCTGTAGAGGACGGGTCACTTTGCTCTCTGAGGGGATCTGCAAGAATGTTTAAGCTGAGGAGAGCTGGTGCTCCAGGAGGAATCAGACGCCTGGGCAGACACAGATCGCCTTGGGACGTCACAGACTCTTCCATCAGAATAGATACTCAAAGGCTGTGTATTTTGGGCTGCTATTTTACGATATCACCTCGTGCTGTGTGTTGACCTAGGTAAAGTTGAACTACATTGTGACCATACATAGAGGTGCTTGAAGAGGGACACACTGGGACCCCCTTGATGTCGCAAGGACATTTGTGTTTCTGACCAGGCCGTTAGGTCTCACCCCACATCATCTTCCAGTCTTGGCAACGCATTGCTTTTGGCCAACCTTAGAGCAGCCGTCAGAGCCACTGCTACCTGCCTTGCTGTGGAAACACCGTCTAGAGGTGGCAGCGGCCTGGGGAGTAGAGGTGCTGGCTGCGTAGGGCAGTTGGCTCGGCAGCTTCAAGGGCTGCTGGTCATGGCAGCACATCAGCCATGTGTTAGCATTAATGTCAGAGTAAGGGACCATTTGATGGCCATTTATACGTGGCTGCAAAATTCACTGTGCTTTCTTTGAAGCATTGTCCGCCTTGGTGGGGCCCTGTGTCAGAGCTGACCAGGAGAAGAGCACCCCACAGTGAATCCTGCCAGGCCGTGTCAGTCTGCCGGCCATGTGTGTTGAGAGGAGCGTCCTCAGAGAGCCAGGGCAGGGGCCGCAGCTGTGATTAAACATTGATCTAAAATCAAGCAGTAAAAAAAATAGAATTAAACCTTTATGGCAGCATAAAAAACAGGCTAAATCCCAATACCGCCGTTAGGCTTTATCTGCCCATCTAAAGAGCCTGAAGAACCGGTCGCCACTGGTGTCCTGGTGCAGCGGCTGCTGGCTGAGGCACTGAGGCTGGAGAGGCAGCTCAGACTCTTCAAACAGGCAGCAGCGCGTCCCTGCACCAACCGGGCTCCTCTGGGCTCTACCAGCCCCGGCAGCTCTAGGAAATGTTGCATGGTCTGCCATCCAGCCCTGGACTGGTAGCCCTGGGCTTATCTCCAGAGCGGAAGGCCACATGAAGGCCATGAGTACTGGGGATTTTACTCGACAGAGAGGTCCTCCATCTGGAGTAGACCTGGTGAAGTGCCTACTGCTGGCCAGGATGCCCCTGCTAATAGTGATGTAAGGGTTGTTGCTACATTGTGTGGACAAAGTGGAATCCAGCCTGAGCATCCTCATGAGCTAGTTGTCCATCTTCCCTTATTAATGAAGAGAGAGAGAGCTGTTTAAGATGACTATTTCAGGTGTCTACTTTCAGGCCTCTTAGAAGCTCCCTCGCATCTCATTCCTCTCTCTTACTCAGATGTGGACATCTACATTTGGGTAGATGGCTCTTGCCTGTGAATCTGCGGCTCTCTCTCCCTGTGGGTTGCCTGTTTGGGCTTTTTTGAGGGATCTAGACTGGAACAGCATGGAAGGGTGAGCCATGCCATAGCTCCTTGTCCCAACACCACTGTTTGCCAGGAACACTTGTATCTTTCCCAGATATTAGGTTACAAATGCAGAGATCGTTGGGAAACTGTGATTCCTGCAGCTCTCTACTCATTGGCTTCCCCAGCTCAATTTTGCTCTGTAAATCAGACATGCATTGGGAGTAGGAGAAAGTCTGATCTACCTTACCTGGGCACCACCCTCTACCTCCTGTTATCTCCCTTCCACTCCCTCCCTGTGCCCAAACCCCAAATCTGGGTGCCCGTGGAGGTAGGCACTTTGGGGTACCTTCTGCAGGAGTGTAGGGGAAGGAGTCACTGTCCTGGTTACTCAGATGTCTTGCAGACGTCTTAACCCAAGAGAAGGACCAAAGGAGAGCCCAGCTGGCTCCTGAGGGGGCTTAATGACCTTAATGTGGCCTGTTTCTGGGCTTTAGGGCAGTACATGAATCTCCATGGGGAAGAGGGGAAGGTTTTCACAAATGGCCTTAGTTCTGGCATGATGTCCCATCTGATGGCATGTCCTGTTGGTGATTGTGTGGCCCTTGGGATCACTTTGCCTTCCCTGGAGACTCTTGGCGTCTAGAAACATCATGGTCCTTGCACAGGCAGCACTTAGTCCTGTAAATGTTGCTCTGGCTTTCCATCTCTATTCAGCTGGGAAAACATCCCACCTCCTCTTTCTGGGTAGTCATATCCTCCTACCAGAGTAGGACAGAGCATCTCTCTTTTGGGGCCTTTGGCTCACACGAGTTCTCTTGTCCTCTCTCCTGTACTGGAGGTGGCTTCAAAGAGGTGTTCTTCGATATCAGGCGCTTAGTCACATGCAAGATTGAGCCTGATCAGAGTCTGGAGCATGTTACTGTCCATCTTCATCCCTCTTTCCTCTGTGCAGTGAGATGCTGAGGGGTCCACAGTGGTGCCCAGAGTTTCTCTGCAGGGGAGAGGAGTGTTTGTCAGGGTTCCTGGTCAGGCTGTAGGCATCTGTCCCTGTGTCCTGCTAGGACAGGAGTGGCTTAGAGTCTATGTGTCCTTACAGATTTCAGTGTGGGACCATGCGGTCCCACCAGCGCACAGCCCGCCGATAGGTTAGCAACTCCACGGGGTCCGGTTGCGAGCAGCTGAGCCCTGGCCTGTTCCCAGGCGGAGGACACCGTTGACTTCCCTTGGACCAGGGGAAGGTGTTTGGGCAAGACAGCTGTGTCGCAGGATGCATCCTGGTGCCTTGCGTTTCTCTTGTTCCTGCATGCTGGGTGGGGTCTTTCCATTTTTCCCCCTGTGGCTGAATTGCCGGAGTCCCAGCCCAACTCACGTGTGCGCTCCTTAGCATTTTTTTGACGTCCTCAAGCACAGGGGAGGTCCGGGCTGGGCTGCCGGCACTGAGAGTGAGGGAGGTCACCTTGCCGTGCCAGGCTCCGCTGGAAAGGCCATGCCCTGCCGCTGCGGTGGCTGCTTGCTGCAGCCTGGCCATTGTGCTCGCTATCGGCCGGAGGGGAAGTCAGAGGCTGTGCCATTGTGTCTGGAGCAGCGAGGGGACAGCGGGAACAATTGCAGAGCTGTTTTTCCAGATGCCCTTTCAGGAGCGAGTGTTCCCACTGCCTCCTTGTTGTCGCTGTGTTATAACTTCGGTGAAATCCTTCAGCGGTAGACCGCTGCTGCAGGGCAGTCCCAGGTCAGCGAGGCCCCTGGTGGCACGAGTTTGTTTGGTCTCGTCTCAACCCTAAACAGACTCTTGCTCATCTCACACCTAGCCAAAGGTCTTTGCCCAGCAGAAAAGCTGGGTCAGGGACTAGGAGCTCTTGTCCTGAGCATTTGGCTGCCTCTGCAGGTGGCTGGCGGAGGGGGCAGCCGGGGAGGGGGGGCCTGCCTAGTGGCCCATGCCTCGTCCGGGGAGAGGAAGACAGGGTGCTCGCGACGTGCTTGCTTCCCCCTGTTTTGGCTGGGCTGCAGGAAGGGTCGTGCTTCACCCATTCCTTGTGCACATGGAATAAAAGCAGCTCGGAGCGTGTTCTCCTGCCTGCCCCCATCGTGGGTGGGTGGGAACCCTCCGAGGCACAGTATTGCAGCCGCTTGCTGTTGTGTGCGCAAGCCCTCTGAGATGAGGATTTTTCTGCCGCTGGAAGGCATCCTTTCATTTGAAAAGCACCTGTAGGAAGACGGGTCTCTGTGGGGTGGTGGTAGGCAGCAGGCAGGACCGCTGAAGCAGCGGCGGCAGGATCAAAGAGGGTGTCAACACCCAGGTGTGGGCCAGGTTGCCACCCCCAGGGTGTCCTGCCGAGCAGGGAACCAGGAGATGCTCCACGCTGCCTGGGCGATGGCCTGGCACCCAGCCCGCCGGCCAGGAGAACGGTGCTGAGCCGCTCTCCCTCGCCCTGATCCTGCTCTCCCCAGCCGGCCCCTGGAGGGAGAGGCGTGAAGGCTGAGGTCTGTGGGATGCATCAGCTCCTTGCACCCAGGACAGCCCCAGGGGCTCGGCACGCGCGAGCCTGAGCTCCCTTCCGAAGATGTTGAGCACCCGGGGTCCCCGCAGGCTCCAAGCCTGCCTGGCTGCACCGAGCACCTTTGACGGGGTAGGGATAGGAGCTCTTCATTTGCTGCAGGTTGGAAACGCGGTGCAGAGCCTTGCGTGGGGACGGGGGGTGCTGAGCCTGGCATGGACCGGGCCCAAGGCCGGCAGCTTACGTGTCAGGCAAGGCCACGTGCTTGCCTTCCTCGCGCCGGCTTTGTCCGACGGCGCCAGGAGCGCCGGGGCTGGCTATAACGCCGAGTGCCAAGCGGTCCAGCGCCGGGGCAGGGCGGCCGGGCGCGCCGGGCCGTGGTACGGCGCGGCACCGCGAGCTCCTTAGCGGGGTGGATCCCTTTGTGCCGTGGCCAGCGGGCGGACAAAGGGGCGGCTTAGGGAGCGGGGTGAGCTCACGGCCGCCGTGCGCGGGGGCCGGCACCCTCCGGCGGGAGCCGCCCGCCAAGAATACGGCATTGTGCTCCCGGGGCACGTGATGTGCCGCGCCGGCGGCTCTCATCCCGGGGATTACAGCCTGTCTTGCCCTCCTCGGAGTTGACGGCTTCTCCCCGAGCCCGGGGTAGATTTTGCCTTTTCCGACGTGGGCTCTTCCCGTCCTTCCCTCCCCGGCGAGGACAAAGCCTGCTGCGCCGCTGCCGAGCCCGAGCCCGAGCCCTCGACGTGAGGGACGGGGCAGGCCCGGCCCGGGCTCTCCGCGTGGTTGCCTGCTGCTTTTACTTAGCTGCCTTTAATCAACTTAGTGCTGATGATATTAGCGGCGCTGCCTGCTAATACCTGTTTGACGAGGCTCCTTCAAGTAAACAAGGCCGTCCTGGGGGCTCGTTAGCTGTGACCACAAAAGCACCGGCCCCAACCCCCCCCCCCCAACCTGAGCTGGCCCTGGGGAGCAGCCAGGAAGGAGCCCCCCGGAGCAGCTGCTGTGGGAGCGGGCCGCGGCGCGGAGCGGGGCTCGTGCCCGCAACCCAACTTAACGCCTTGTCCCTTCTCTGTTTTGTTCTTCTCCCCCTTCCCCTGTCTCTCTTCTTTTCCAGAAGGTGATGCTTCCTACAGGAGCTGCGTTCAGATGGTTTCAGTAGGAACAGGAATCCCAAAGCTCTGTCATCCAAGTGCAATGTCACTGCTTGCTTGTGTTGTCTCAGGCAAGGGATTTTTGGCTGAAATGAATGGATGCACCTGTGTCTCTTTAGAACCAAAAATATTTTCTCGCAAAATTTCATTCCTGTTTTTATAATTTTTTTTTTGCGTTTGTTTAACATCTTCAAGTCCTAGTCAGACATTTAACTGCTTTTCAAATAAAATAATTAAAAGAAAAAAACAATGGATCTGTAAAGTACCAAGACTTAATAGACAGAGTATGGACAATCAGTTTCTTTCTGTGTTTTGGTGTTGATGTTGTTTATGTGTGAAAGATGCAGTACTTGTGTAGGGAATGTAAATTTACAGTAACCTTTTAAAATCTAGTTACTAATAAGCACTACTGTAATTTAGCACAGTTGTTTAATTGCACCCTCATTTATACTTTTTATTTGATTATTTCCCATCATACAATAGAGTGGATAGTTTCTAGAATGCCTCAACTTCATGTTTATAAATGAGAATATGTTTAAAGCGATGTAGTATCCCTTTTCCTAGCCATTCACGTATGTAAGTTTAACCAGCAAGAGGTTTGGTATAAAAGATGAAAGAAAACAATTGCTACAAAAACGGCGATCCTTGAAAAAGGAAAAAAAGAAGAAAAAAAAAAAGAAAAACATGTCATTGTTAGTTTATTAATATAGAACAAGAAATACTGCATACAGAAAAAACTCCTAATTGCAATGGTTTACTTCTAGAAGTCATTTTTGTAAACTTACTGAAGTTAAAATCAAAATAAAAATAATATTGCAGGACCTGTGCTGAAGCAGTTACGAAAAGTGATATTTCTCTTCTGTTCAAATCCCCGTCTCTCCAGCTCTCTCTACATCATTAAATTGAAATGCTGTTTGTAATGTTTTAGCGATCCAGGCTGTTTTTGTGAATAAAATGAATGCATGTTTTGTGTCATGATTTACAGCTTTGTTATTTCTCTCCATCCCCGTCTCAAGCAGTTCGGCCCCCCCCACGACGCCGCCAGCAGCCGAGCCAGCCCCCCGCGCCGTCAGCGACGCGGCCGGTGCCCCGCGGCCCCTCCGCCTGCCCGGCGCCCTGCGGGGGCCGCGGGCGCGCTCCGGGGTCTCGCTGCCTCTCCTTTCCCCGCCGACTTTGCTCGCCGCTCCCCGGCGCAGGCAGAGCTGCCCCTGCGCTGGGGCGAGGGGAGGGGGCTGCCGCTGGGTGCTGCGCGGGGTGACGACGGCGGGGCAGGGTGGCAGCCCCAGCTCGGCCGCGGCCCCGGCTCTCCGGTCCCGGCAGGGGTGCGCACCGGGAGCAGAGCAGCCCTGCGCGCGGGGCACGGGCAAGAGCCCCCTCTTGGTGCCAGCCCGGGGCTGGCTGGCGGCGGTGGGGCACGGCCGCCCTGGGGACTTGCCCCCACCGCAAACGTGCTGGGAGCGGGGGATGCTGCAGCTCGGAAAGGGCCATCACACCGCATAACCCACAGCTCCTGAGCCGGCTGCTTTCCGCTTCCTGTCTTGCTGGGGCAGCGTGAGTGCTCCTGGCTCCACAATTCTGCCCGTGCATGTGGACGCCGTTGGGATCCCTCCAGCCAGCCCCGGCATCCCAGCAAGGGGAACTCGGCCACCTGACAAAATAATGACCTAGGAACAGCGTCGCCAGCTAAATCTGCGCATGTTTAATCCTCGTGGTAGCTGGGTTAAGCCAGCCTTGTGTCTCCTCCCAGGAATATTTCACAGCTCGACCTGCCTGGAGTTTTACCGTGTTGCACACGCCATTTGTTTTTGTAAAAGAAAATAATTAACGTGCCACAGATAACTGCACTGAGAGTTGTTTTGTCAGGACAAGTAGAAAATGAAAATGTAGAGAAAGAAACTCTTCAAGGTGAGTAAGTTTAGGTGACTGAATATTTGGTGAGACCACAGGTCTGTTTTTCTAGGCTGTTTTTTCTGCAGGTGTTTTTCCACCAGGGCCCAGCACTGGGTCAGCGCGAGCTGTTCAGGGCAGAGGGCTGCTGGAGGTAGTGCTGGGCCTGGCCGTAGGATGGCGGCTGCTGGGATCGCTGCCAAGGCCGTGGGGTGTCGTGACATGCTCTCCATCATCATGGTCGTTTGGGAGGAGGACGGTGCCGTGCTTCAAGCCAGCCCTTCCCGAAAGCAGATGGTGTCATGTGCGCAGCCCTTGGCGAGCGGAGACAAGGCTGTGGGTGGCGTCAGCTGCGTCCCACCTGCCCGCGCCTGCAGGAAGCCCTGCACCGGCCCGCCTTGTCCCAAGAAGGTCCCAGGGTCTCCTGGGCCACGTGGGAGCGAGATCGGGCCCCATCGCAGCCAGGGCAAGAGGCAGATGTGACGTGACGTGGCAGACCTGGCTCCTACCTCACTGGGAGGAGGTAGCCAGAGGTCTTTGTCCCTGGCTCCAGCCAACTTTTGGGCCGGGCGGGTGCCCGGAGCCGAGCATCTGTTCAACAGATGTGCAGCCCAGCAGGAGGGGAAGGCAGGGAGGCGATGGAGGTACGTGGACTTCACGCAGCTCTGCTCCCTCCCTGCCAGGCATGGACCTGCCAAGCCCCAGAGAAGGCAGAAATCACAGAGGAGCCCTTTGAAAGTCCTTAAGGAAAACTTCCACAAACTTCCATCTCCGCCAGCTTTCGACTCAGGCCACCCTGCCACATTCATCGCCACCAGGCTTGTGCCGAGGGACAGGAATTTTGTGTGGGAACCCTGCCCCCTGCCCTGGAGCGGCTGGGTCATGCTGTTGGCTGTGCCCAGGGGTGCAAGCTGGGCAGCCTGGAGCCCGCGATGGATGGAGCTGAGCCAGGGTGGCAAGGGACAGAGCCACAATGTCTGCAGGGACAACAGAGCCTGCGTGCCACCGCTCACGCCGAGGAACGTTGTGCTGCATGGCGTACCCGGGGTGCGTGCATGCCCCGCACCAACCAGTTTGGCACTGGTAAGTGTCTGCAGGGAGCTGGTTCCCTGTTTGCACTGCTCGGGCAACAGCCGAAATCACTTAGCAGGAATGTGTGTGAGGGGGTGGTGTTTAAGGTGGAAAACAGGAGTCCGACTGATTTTTATGACTGTGGCTAACATTTGGGATGGTGTGAATGGGCAGTGCTGGCACCTGGGGGGACTGGCCCCTGCCACATGCTGGGAGGCTGTCCTGGAGGGTGGTGGGAAGGGGAAATGGCATGCAGACCCTCGCATGGGGCTTTCCAGCCCCGACCCCCATGTTGGGCGGAGGTGCTGCTATTTCATCCTCGGCAGCAGCCACAGCTGGGGCTGCCCTATGAGGCCATGCCCAGGCAGCCCCCAGTCATGGGATGCTTTTGCCCACTGTCCCCAGCTGACTGGTGTGAGCCCACCCATCGTCCGCTGTTGCTGCCATGGCTGGCAGCACAGCAGGGCTGAGGGCTGCCTGGCCCCAGCAGGGTGAGGGATCTCCCAGCCATGTCTCCCTGGCAGGTCTGCGCTTGGTGCTGTACGTACAGCCGCGGGGGCTGCCATCAGCACAGGCTGCAGGGTGGGGAAATGCCCCCAGGCCAGTTGCAGATGGGGCAAACCCCAGGCTTACTCCCCACTGTGGAGCCGTAATGCCCCCAGCCCTGCTTTCCCCCAGGGAAATCCCCACACTTTCACCAGACAGGAAACTGAGGCGCGGAGTGTGTCCCCCCCCAAAACCCTGATAGGCATCACTCAGGCATGGCACACTGTGGCAGCCCAAATGCTCCAGCGAGCACCTTGCCAAGCCCTGGGGAGGTGCAGGGGAAGGCACCCAGGGCAGCACACTTTGGACACAGAGTACAGGGGGGAGAGCATCTCCGATTGGGAGCCAGGCCCCCTCCCAGCCACTCTGCCTGGCTGCGAGGCAGCTGGCACAGGCCATGCCCTGCAGGCGGTGCAGCTGCTGTGCCTGGAGCTGGCACCCATGCAGGTGTGTGATTTTGGAGCGGCTTGCAGGCCCGAGTGTGGGCGGGAGGGGGGACGGTGCCTGTGCAGCAGGAACGGCCTCTGCCCATGCCTGTCTTTGCACTGATAGTCCTCTTGCCCCTTGCATGGGGTCTGGAGCTGGGAAGCAGTGACTGGCACCACTCCCCATGTCGCAGTAGCCTCCCCAGCCCCCTGAAGACCCCCAGCCTTGCTGTCATGCCAATTACTGGCACCCCCAGCAGCTGCATGCTCCTCGGCTTATGTGGGCACCGACACTGCTCCTGGCCTCCAGGCACCGTGCTTGCACTGGGGTGGGTCCCAGTGCCCTGGGGCCAGAGGTAGCATTATCAGGGGCTGTGGGTGCTGACAGGGGATGTGGACATTAACAAAGGACGTGGGCATCAGCAAGGGATGTTGGCATTGGCAGGGGACATGGATGATACCAGGGGATGTGAGCATTGGCAGGGGATATGGGCAATAGCAGAGGAGATGAGCATTCACAGGGCACATGGGCATTTGCAGGGACTGCGTGCATTGGCAGGAAACACGGATGTTAGCTGGGGGACATGGGTGTTAGCAGGGCCTTCCCCAGGATGGACAAGGAAAAAACAGTTTGTGAGATAAAATGGAGCTGGAGAGAAGATGGGATTCAAACCCTCCCTGTGAGTGGGCCTGGGGTGGTGGGGCTGTGAGGAGGTGGGAGATGGGGTAGCCCCTCCACACCACTGCTTGCTCACCCCCATACTTGGCTGCATCTCTACCTCTGTGGCTCCTGGGGTGGTGGATGGCCCTCTGCTTGCAAACAAGCTCCAGTCCAGGCAAGCATGGTGCAGGGACCTTAGGCATCCCTGCAGACCAAGCCCATTTTCTGCACCACATGCAGCCATGATGTTGCTGCTGGCCACAAACCATGCGCTGTGCTATGCCTCCAGCCCGCCCAAGCTGCTGGGGGGGGAATCCCACAGGCTGCCATCCCCCAGGTCCAGGAGGGCTGGGTGCCGGGGCTGGGACCGGCTGCTGGGCGGCACCAGGAGGGTGAAACAGTGATAATGAGCTCTGCACAGTGTTGAGGGAGCTGCTTAAGCGGTACCACAAGGGCTGGCATGGGGGGGGGGGTCACTCTTAATTAACATCCTCATTAACACTTGGAAGAGGAGTCAACACAACCTGCTGCCAGTTGCTGCCAGTTCTACTGTGTGCCGACACAGAGGGCATGACTGGGTTCAAGCCCTCCTTCCCGCTTGACCTTGGTGGCTCAGCCTCTGCGTAGGAGGACAGAAGCAGATGATGCTGTGAGGCTCTGGTGCCCAACACAGAGCTTGGGCGGGGGCTGGCAGGGATGCGTGGCCACGGGCATGACGGCAGCACAAGCAGGGGTTTGAACAAAGAGCTGGCTCAGCCAGACTGGGGGGAGGATGATCCCTGGAGCCCTTGGTGCAGGGAGAGCTGCACCAGAGCCGGCAGCAGGAGCTGTGACCGCCGTGCTGATGACGGAGCTGCACACAGGCACCTCTCAGATGGTGACTCAGGCTGGGCGAGTGAGGCTGGCCTGCCACGAGAGCACCCCCAGCAACTGCAAGTGGCTTTGCATGCCTCAGGGGTGCTCACACAGCCCGCTCTGGAGTGGGATGGATGCTTTCCAGGCTGCGCAGTGTGCTGATAGCCCCCTGCCCCTCGCCTTGCCACCTTGCCACCCACCGGAGCCACCGTTGGCCTCTCTGGCCTACCGTCCTTCCTGCCACTGTTTTGGGCTGGTGGTCACGGTTGTGGCCCGGTGGGCTGATGGCGTCCTCCAGGCCTGCCATGCTCTTGGATGCAATTAGCAGCCTGACCTCGCACTGACCCACGCGTCCCCCTCTTCCCTCCCTTCCTCCCTCCTTCCCTCCCGGCACAGGGAATGTGAGCAGGATGCAGGAAACGCCGAACAAAATGTGCTTCAGCTGAGCCGGATGGCGGGCTTGCTGCGAGCGCCACGGGCTGAGTGTGACCTCCCCGGGCAGGCTGGGGCAGGCCGCGGGCAGCGTCGCTCCCACCGCTTTGCTGCAGCTCGGCCGTGACGGCGGGGCGGGCAAAGCTGCAGCAGAGGCGCTTGCTGCCACGCTCGGTTAATGTTCAACGGGGAAGTTCAAGGCGCTTCCTTTGTGTCTCAAAGGCAGGGTGGGACGTGCAACCCCCCCTTCCACCCCCAACCAGCCTGGCGGCCCTTCCTGCGACACAGCTGCAGCTGGGGAAAGCATGGTAGTGGCTATCCCTGGAGATAGCCAGCTCCCCAGCTCCGCAGGGCCCCCATGGTGCAGGGTGGCCACTGACCAGGGTGCCCGGTCGTGCCTGGGCCCTGCATGGCCCTGGAGGGGTGGTGCCATGCTGCTTGCAGGTTGGAGCCTGGCCCAGGAGCATCTGGCAAAGGGTTCCCGTTGCAGAGGCTGAGGTGGCCAGCCATGCTGGTCACCATGGGAAGGTCTCAGAGGCACGGGCACCGCTGCTCTCGTGCCCTCTCCAGCTCCAGTCAGGGCTCAGGAGCTGCAGGGAAGCAGGCGGTGAGCTGAGGAGGGCGAGTGGGAGCTGTAAACTTGGGTGGCACTGGCAGCTCTGCAAAGATGGGATGGGGTTGGCCATGAACAAGGAGGCCTGGGAGCTGCTGGGTGACTCTGCTTCAACCCAAGGGCGAGAGGGCGGCAAGAGGTCCCAGCAGGGACCGGTGGGCTGGGGAGAAGCGTGGGTGCACCACGTAGGAACGCTGCACAGCCAGGGGAGTTCAGTGGGGCCAAGACACGGTCCGGCCAGCCTCCATGCCAGGCAGAGAGGTGGTTGGCATCTCCTGCAGGGCCAGGCCATCTGTGGCTGCTTCCCTGTGTGTCCTGGCACGTGGGCTGAGCTGATGCCACTGCAGAGTGAGGCAGCTGCTGCTCTTGCATCGGGGGGCTTGGCAACCCTGGCCTCTATCTCAGCTGGATATGACCTGTGCAGACAGCATCACTGGCCTGGGACATGCTGCTCTGGTGCCAATTGCCAGTGGGGCTACCGGGACAGGTTTAGCCCAGGGAGGTTGTCAGTGGGTTGCCACCCCTCACTGGTAATGGGGAGCCATAGGGAATCCTGGCCACCACGCTGCCTGCTTTTTTGGGGCTGTTATGGACTGTTATGAGCTTTCTGATCATCTTCTAGTCTGGAACCTTAGGCTGTGCCTGTCAGCTGCTGGGTCAGCTCACACAGCAATATCAATCTAAATAAATCTCTCTCCATTCAGTTCTCCCTGGCTGGCAGGTGAACTCTCCCCTGTGTCACAAAGCTCCTGTGAACTTTTCAGCCCAATTTTCAGCCCTGGCTGAAGTTCTTCTCAACATTGTGCATTTTGCAAATTCAGACTAAAAATCTCCCCTCTTTTGTAGCTTATTCACCAGGAACAAGTACTGAATTGGTTTCTTTCCCCAGATGGTGCCCATGCTGAGGTGTGTGATGGGGGCAGCAGGAAGATCCTGCCAGGACAGGAAAAACTTCTTCACTGTGAGGGTGACAGAGCACTGGAAGGTTGCCCAGAGAGGTTGTGGAGTCTCCTTCTCTAGAGATTTTTCAAAACCCGCCTGGATGCGATCCTGGGCAACATGTTCTAGGTGACCCTGCTTGAGCAGGGGGCTTGGACTAGATGATCTCCAGAGGTGCCTTCCAACCTCAACCATTCTGTGATTCTGTGATTCTGTGACACTGGATCAAAGAGCTGATGGCATTGTTGTCTCTGTTCTGGAGCAAGCCTGAAGAGAATCTATAGGCTTTTCTCAGGGAAGATGAACCCTGGGAGATCCTTCATCACTTCAGTGCATCTCTGGGGCTTTCAAACTCCCTGACCTACCACCACACACCAAGGTCTCCCTGTGCCTGGGAGCCATGTGAGGCGGATGTATATGCAGCAGAGCCCCTGGAAAGTGGGCTGTAGGTGGGAGATGACACCCACTCCTGTGTCCAACCATTCTGAGATGAGCTGGGTCCCAGGTGAGGCAGAGCTGTGGCCCTAGCTGGCCCAGATCCTCAGACTGGCCATCACAGCGTGGCTCTATGGGATGCCAAGGACTTTGCTGCAGGAGTCACAGGTGTTTTTTTCTAGTTGGGGATGTGCAGAAATTCCCCAAGGTCCTCCTGCCCTGAGGACCTGTGTACCACAGGACCTGACACCCTGCCTGGAGCTCAGCTTTCTACTCAGCAGGGCCGCCTCCTGCCTTGTCCTGGCTGGGAGGAAGCATCCTTGGTTAGCAGGGAGCTGGGGTCTCTGCTCCCATCCCTGTGCCCTGTAGAGTTTGTGAGAACTTGGGCAGTGACAATGTCTCCTGCATGGAGGGGGACATCTCTCTCCTCCCTGGCCCCTTGTCATCACCCCACCTCCTTCAGCATCTGCAGCATGCCCCATTCTCCAGCATACCCCACTGCGAGGAAGACCCTGTGGGCAACAAGGAGCATGTGCTCTGGCTGAGCAACGGTGTCTTTCCTTTTAATCAAGGATGAGGCCTGACTATTCTTGGTGCACACGTAGGTGCCCCCAGATTCAAACCAGGCAACATTTGCTCGCTGCAAAGTTCACACCAATCCGCTGTGGCTCCTGCTTAATCGGGGACTTGTTGCTGTGCCAAGACCAGTTTCAGCACTGCGTCAAGATGTTTTAAGGCCAGAGCAGTCAGGATTTGTGAGAAATAGGTCGGCCCGTGACAGCAGAAGGAGGCTACTAAATACGAGATGCTATGTTATCGGGGGGAAAAAAACTGCTGAGGCCTTTGCATTGCAGGAAGGGGAGGGAGTGACTGGTGTGGCTGCAGCCCCAGCATTAATATTCAGCCTTTGGATGATGACTTGTGAATAACAGCAGCTGAACAGGGGCTTAGCAGAGGCAACAGGTACCAGCCCAGGCCGGCGGGTTTGCAGCCTGGATCAGCTGGGGCTGCCTCACCTTGCCTGGACACTGGCACTGACAGGCATCATGAATCCTCTGTCCTGGGGGGTTATGCCCCCCCCTTCCCCTCCCCCCGACACATTGTGAGTGGATGTAGTACTCATGATGCCAGCCAGGTGGTACCATGGGCAGCAGGGAGACAAGATCCGGCTGCCTTGCTGCTTGCCTCCAGCCTGCCCCACAGCCCTCTTGCTCTTCTGCTCCAGGGCTGGGTGTTGAGACCTTGCGAAGCAGGAAACGTTCCCTGCCATCTCCTGCTTTGTGTTTGAGATCTTTTGGCTTGCTCATCCTGCAAGTGGCCTGGCTGGATACTGTGTCCCAAGCCTGCAGCCCTCTCCCTAAGGCCAAGCAAGCCTGGCAGGCCTGCTGGGGCCAGAGGAACTGCTAGCTTGTGTCGCACTGATTGGCAACAGGCAAACCTATGAGCCAGCAAGTGTTAAAAGAGGCTATACCAAACCCAGGAAGGGTATAGGAACAGGATAAGCATAGATGAAACCTCCCAAAGTATTCTGTCCCTTTTCCCAGATGTGCCAGTTAGTGCCACCTACTTTCTTGCCTTTCCTGTTCTCCTCTTCCTTGCCAAAGAGGGGTGGTGCCCAGGGTATTTCACAAGACCACCTTCTGTGGTCAGGGTTTCTCTGGGACAGGAAACAAGACAGTAAGAGCATCTCCCCCTTTCTTTCCTGGATGTGCCAAAATGTAGCATCATTTTACCCTGACAGGGCCCTGGATTTCTGCCTCTTCTCACCTGCCCTTGCTATTGCTGAGAAAACTTATGTTATCTTCAGGGATGTGAGGTCTGGGCAGGTGGGCAATACCAGTGCCCATTGCTCTTCCAGCCCTGCAGGCCAAGGACAGCAGCACTCGAAGTCATCTGAGCCCACTTCCTCCAAGTTGATCAGTGGGAGCCAAGGATCAGGGCCTCAAGGAGTACATCCTGCTTGACCTTTGCAGTCATTAATTTCTTCATTTTATCTCACTCGCTGGCCCTGTTCTTTTTAAAGCTCCATCTGCTGTAAGTAATGCTACCTCCAGCAGCAGCATGGTCATGAGCCTCCCCACTTCCAGTGGATTCAGTTTCCCAAGAGAGGGAGCAGACATGCCAGGAGATCAGAGCTTACAAAAGACTCATATGTCCTGCACCTTCCTCCTTCCTCTCCTGCAAAGCTGGACAGTGCTGAACCCCTGAGAGTGAGCAGGAGAGTTCAGCATGGCTCAGAAGCTCTCAGCTGTGACCCACTCATTGCTGCAATCTTCCAGAAGCTCCCACTCACGTGACAGTGGTGACACATTTCCTTTGACATCCTTCCACCTTGCCATCACAGGCACAGGTCTCCCTTCCAAAGCTGGGAACCAGAAGCTTTACAGAAGTACAAATTGCTGCATAATTCCCTGGAATTCCCCAGCCTAGCTCAGGCAAAGGGTGTGCCTGGGCAAGTTCAGGGAGTTCTTAATAGAGTTGATATTTTATTATGCTAGGTGCTGTCTAATTTTGTACCATGTTTGGGTAATGGTTTGCAAGTTCAGGAGTGCTGAAAAGCCATGGTAGCCCCAATGGTGTAAGTCTAACCATGGTAAGCAGATGCCTGGCACCACAGCAACCCTTAGCCAGATGTGCCTGGCACCCTATCCACTATGCCTATGACTGTCCTAGGGCCAAGCCACCTCGCATGCTTCCCAAGATGCACATGTGCAAGCAGGGCACACACTCTGCCCCCTCCACCTCCACAGCTCCAGAGAAAAGTATTCAGGTCAACACACGGCTGTTACCAGCAGCCGTTTGCCGGCGTGGCGTGCCGAGGCGACTGAAGCGTGCGGGAAGCAAGCCGCGGTGACATGTCCCTGCAAGCACAGTGCACTAATGAGCACTGACAGCTCCTCCTGCCACTGGGCGACGTGGGCACTGTCCCCAGTGGCAGATGCTCCCTGGAGAAGGGTGGGTGGCCATGCTCTGCACCCAATCTGACTCACACGTCAGCCTGCGTAAGCAAGACACACTCTTTGCCCTGTTGCCAGGCCAGGGCTTGGTTTGCTTCAGGAGTTGATCCTGCTTTGCACTGATGCTTGGTGACGTCCATAGGGCACAACTGCCATGCTAACACCTTCTGGACAGCCCTGCAAGCCTGGCCCTGCCTGGGAGGGAAGATTTGGTCTGCATGGTTGTTGGGGCAGAGGAGGGAAGAGAGCTGACGTGGTGGTGGTGGTGATGGAGGGGAGTACTGGGAGAAGAGACCCCAAGGGCATGAGACAGCTCAGCTCAGAGTACCAATCCAGAGAGTGCAGTCAGATCGCAGATGCACCAGGCCTTTTAACCCGGGGAGCACGAGATGAGGCTGGGCTGGGGCAGAGCCCACACTACATGCTTGCTGCTCCCCCTACATGCAGTGAGGCCATGGGTGCAGGAGCCAGGCTGAGTGGGGCAAGGACTTTGGCACTGAGCCATGGTCACCTCCTGCTCTGCATGGTCTGGAGGGTGTCCATGGGCAGGATGATTGTTGCCTTTTGTGGTAAGTCCAGACAAATTACCATTGAGACACCTGCAAGGGGAGGTTTAAATTGTCTTTGCTTGGAGGATATGTGTGTGTGTAATGGGGGTGCCACACACTGCTCCCTGAGCTCACTGGTAGCCCCTGCCTTATCTCCTGGCCCTGGTTCAGTCGTGGTCCCTTGCAGAGGAAACAGTTGTGGGAGGAAGGACCCCAGCACTCATCTGGGAGGCTAAGCTGCAGGGTTGCGGATATGGTGTTGCTACTCCTGGGGGGCTCAGAGCAGGGCTGAGTTGGGGGGTGTGGGCCAGTGCGGAACAGAAGTGTGAGAGGATTGGGGATTGCATGGGAGAGTCTGGAGAGGGGCAAGAGAAGGGAGAGCAGGAGAGAGAAAAACGTGTCCTTTGGGCAGAAGGAACAGACAAAAAGGCAGGGGAAGAGGGAGGAGTTGAGGGTGGAAAGGAGACACAGAGGAGATGGGAACTGCTGTAGAAAATACAATTTGCTGGGGAACAGGACAAGGTGGAGTCCTTGATGCCACCGTACTCTGTCCTGTCCCTTCAAGAGATAGTTCATTAGAAACCAAGGAAAGGCCAGAGGTGAATCCTGGCATAACATATTTTAACTCCAACCTGCAAGGAACTGGCAGCAAGACTTAGCTGGAGACTCCTGGGTGAAGCCATACAGTGTCTGCCAAGAGCTGAGATGTACATGGGCATGTTAGTAAGGCTCAGCTGATGGGTGGTGACCTGCCTGCACCCTCTGTCTTGGGACGGTCTGCCACCTGAACCAGCTCTTCAACACAGCATCTAGCTGCAGACTCTGTCCTCCCACCTCTGTTTTCTTGCATCTCCAGATAAAGTGGCCTTTTCCCCCTTTGATTTCAAGCTGTGTGCACAGCACTGTGCTCGCCCCTTTGGCTGGACACAGGGAAGAGGAGGAATGTAACCAGGCAGGTTTGTGCAAACACAGGCACTGCATGGTCTCCCTCAGTCTTTAGTCTGGTAAGCAAAATCAGCATCTAATCCAGATCAAACAGGACTTTAGCTCCTGTCAAAGGACTGATCCCCTATTCTGCCCAGGCTGTGGTATTTAAAGGGACATGGCCAGGTTAAGTACAACTGGAAACAGGGGGTCTGTAAAAAAAGAAACATAATAAAAATAACAACAACAACAAAAGCTGGGAAGGATTAGCTGGAAGAGAGTTTGTATGAAACATAGCTGCCAAAAAAACCTGTGGTTAATCAAGACATCTCCCTGGAGCATTTGAAACCTCAGGTAGTGGGAGGGGGAAAGAGAGAAGTGAAACCATGTAGAAACAACAGCAAAACAGACTAGCCTGTTCCTGAATCAGAGCAAGATCTCTGCTCTGCTCTGCTCTCCGCTCCGCTCCGCTCCTCTCCTCTTCTCTCTTCAGAATAATCCCAAGAAGGAGCTCAATTGAATGAATGATTTAATTATATCATTTTGAACCTGAAACACAGGCAGTTCACAGGTCTGCTCTAAATGGAATGGAAGAGTGCCCAGGTGGCATGGGGCAGCTCTGGGAGTGGTGGCAGTGCCTCAGAGCATTGCCCAAGTCTTAGCTGCCCGACTCCTACTGACCTTAATAACTGGCATTGACTTAACTGGGAGTTGGGTGGCTAAATCCCGTGTGAATCTGGAAGTGTAGGAGTCAGTGTCACAAACAATTTATTCCACACATCTCCCAGCCTCCTAAACTTGGGAAAGTCAGTTCTTAACAAAGATCCCAGTGCTGCCAGAGCCAGGGTTGGAGCAAATCTACAGCAGCGTCTCTTTATACCCAGTTTTCTCTATTTCGTCCCACTTCTCTTGCAGCTCAGACAAGCTGCTGGATCTCCCAGGCTGGAGACCAAAGCCCTTCTTGGTCCCCTCTCCCTCTCCAGGAACAGGCGTGCAGCATGCACCAGACCTGGGCAAAACCTCCTCTGCCCACAGCCCTGCTGAGCCTCCCTCCAGTCATGGGCAATTTGCAGACCCAGCTCTCTCCTCCCAACCCCTATGAGCCAGGCTTGGCTCTCACATGAGTGCTGTACATGGATGTAATGCAACCTGGGGACCTCATTCCTGCTCCAGGATGCCAAGAGCCAGGTATGGCTCTTCTGCTTCATCCCAAATTTCTGCCCTGATGTGTTGAGTGTAGAAGACCAGAAAAGACTCCTCAGTTGGGATCTGATGTGCCTAGACTGGGCACTAAGTCTAGGGTGGCAATACCAGTGCAAAGGGAGCCCAGGACTCGAACTTTGCCTGGGGTTTCTGGCCTATTCAGAGCCAGAGCAAAATGTTGGGGGCAGGTGGGGACCCCTGGACTGCAATTCCCTGGGCAGAACTGTCCCACATGACTCCAGCCCATGACTTCCCAGTACCGCCTCACTTGGGGGAGAAGCGAGGACCTACATGCCAAACAGCACCGCATCCTTGCAGCAGAGTGCCTGCCCTCCACTGAGATGATTTCTCACATCTGCATCTCTGGCTCTGCTTTCCATCATGACGTGTGTGGCTGCAACGCCCTGTACTTCTCATTATGAACGTGGGACCAAACCAAACCAAATGGCCTGGACCTCTCCCAGACACAACCACTCTTGGGCTACTCCCTTTCCTTCGGCATCTGCTTGGACAGCCTCTCTGCCAGCAACCTTCGATGTGTCACAACGCTGCTGAAAGGATCCTTGGCAATTCCCTCGTGTGCTAATCTCAGCTCTGAGGGTCATGTCATTCCTGCGGGAATGGAGGTGTGCACAGGTAGGAGAGAGGTTGGTCTGGCCAGTGCTTTGCAGGCAGGAGAGAAAGGGGGGGGCAGGCAGCAGGACTGTCGGGAAGCAGCCAGCATGGGCTCACCGATGGGCCAGTGGCTGAGGGCTGAGGCTAGAAGGAAGGTTTGGCAGCTGGGGGCTGGCAGTTATCCCTGCTGTCTGCAGTGCAGGACGGACCTTTGTGGCTAGAGAGTTCAGGCTGGGTTACAGCCGATGCTGCAGTCTGAACATCATATTCATATCCTAGTTGCATTTTTTTGGCATCTTTCCCCTCTTTAGACATGGCAGAGCTCCAGGAGGGGAGGGTAAAGAGGGAAATGAACCCAGCTTGCTTCCTCTCTGCTACTCCGACTGTCTCAGAGGTGTTTGCCAGTTGTCCTGAGTCGCGTCTGAGCTGAACTGAGCTGACGCCCTCAGTCAATTGTGGGCTGTCCTGTTTGGTGCCTGAGAGCCTCCCATTTAAGACCACTGAAGGGTAACAGGGTCACAGCCTGTCCTGCCTTGGCTATGTGGATGATGCTGGCCCAGGAAGGGGTGACCACAACTCCACTGCCCRACATGAGAAGGCTGTGAGCCCAGCAGCAGCTGCATGGAGCCGAAGACCTGCCCTGAGGTGTGGCTTCCAAGTCCAGCATGAAGGGCAGGCACAAGGCTGCCATGCCACATGCAGCGCCTCTGAGCCCTGCCTGCAGGCTCTCCTGGGCAGGCACCAGCAGAGGACCATTTGAGGATATTGCTGAGAAGATGTTTTGGCACATCAGACCTTCTGTTCAGCAGCAAACACAGCTGCATTAGGGCGCAAGCACTCAGAGTTAGACCATGCAGGAACCATCAAAGCTTAAAACTGTCTTGAATTTGATGACCATGTCCTGTCTATTCTGCAGGGTCCTGATTCATTTGTTCCCAACATAGCACAGCCATTGCTTTCCTTCACTGGGTAGCTCCTACCTCACTCTCCATGTGGTCTTTGAGCTTTGCTAGGGAATTAAATTCTTTTGAGCATGGCAGAAAATCCTGGGGGAAGTTGCCTTCTCCCCAGTACCCATGTGCTAAGAAGGGGCATAGTTATCTCAGTTTGCCCCTGAAAGGGAGGCCAAGAGGACTAACTGGAAGGCATATTTCAGGGGCTAAACATGAAGCTAGACACCCAGTGAGTTTGCATTAGGCTTCTAACTCTTCTGCCTATATACCTTTAAAACTTTGCACAGAGAGATTAGGGCAAAAAAAGCAAGAAAGAACAGAAGGCATAACACAACCCCCCCCAACTTCACTTTGGGAAGCCTTTGGGCCACATGGCATTGGCGTTGGGAATGTATCAAACATGCTTGTCCTGGTTGTGTGCCTTCCCCAGGTGTCTGCTGTTGGACACTGTCAGACCCAGACACAGTGCTGGTCAGACCTTCGGCTGGCGTGGCATGGCTGGCCCATCAGCCATCACACACTCCCTGCAGCATGCTCCATTTGAGAGACCTAGCAGTAGGTTTTCCAGAGGTTGAGCATATATTCTGTGGCATTTTCAGTCTGCAAACAAATCTGCAAACAACAGTTTCCAGAGGCTGATAATTTGGCTGAATATATGTGCAGCTCCTTGGGGAAAGGAGCAAGCATGTCTGGACCCAGCACAGCCATGGCCTGCCAGATTTCAGGCAAGGTGGTGGAAGATCTTCATAAGGAAATGGTCATGCTTAATGAGCAAACTGCATTCTCAGAAATGACCATTCAGTTTTTGCTTAAATTTTGGATAGAAAAACTTAGCCTGAATCATCCAGAAAGCATAGAAAATTTCAAGCAAGCAGTTGATGTGTGGCAAAAGTATACTTGGGATGTGAGAATAAGTAGGGTTTTTGTTTTGGCTTTTAAATCAAAAACTCAGGGGAAAGAAATCACTTTGGATCATCTCACAATGAACTGTTCTTGTTATTCTTTCTGAAAAAAAAAGCGTTGTTTGGACAGGAGGCACATGGTTTTAGCTACTACCAGTATTAACTAAATTTCTAGATGAATTACAAGTGAAAAGTTGGGAAGTTCCGTTATAAACATAAAAGTAAAAAGGAAACAATTTGATTGTTCTAAGATAACAAATGTCCGTTTTCATTCCAAATTGCACCCCAAATTCACAAATAATTATGGTCATTCTGAAACTGGAGATTTTGGTGGATAAACTGTTTGTGCAAACAATTCCTGCCTGGCTGCCCAAGTTGGAAGGCAGAGGACTGGAAGATGTCGCAAAGTCCATCCTGTCTCAAGGCAGGATCTGCTCTACCTACATTATCCCTGAGAAGATACAGAGTGCTGAATGACCCTTATTTTGTGTGCCGCTATGATCCCGCTGGGCTATGTTTGGTGGGAATGCCTGACGGTATGGCAAGAGTCCTCTGGCCTGACCTGAGAAGGGGCTGGCATGGAGGCATGACTGGCTTGCTTTGGGAAGTTCACCCTGCCTAATTTGCCTGTGAATCTGGTTTTGGAGCTCCAAAATAGAGGCAGGGTAGGTTATCGACTTGCAATATTGTCTGTGACTCTGACTGAGGGAAGTGAGGTTGCAGGCTGCTCTTTTTATGAATATGTTAGAGTACACAGTTCATGATATCACTGCATGTCCCACGTATAGCATGTTTCCATCATTCTTGTGGGTTGCTAGTGGCACAGATCACAGCAGAGTCACTCCATGCCTTTGCATGGCCTGTTCTCCCAGTCTCTCCTGTCAAGGTGGCCCGGGAACAAGGAGGATCCTTAGCAAGACACCAGTCCCAGTGGGTCACAAAGACTCAGTATCTTTCCAAGGTAGGCTTTTCAATCTGAATTTTGCGCCCATTTTGCCAGGGCACAGTTCTGCTTTCACACGGGCCAAAGTGAGTGCAGGATCTGGCCTCTCTGGGAGAAACTCCTGCTCTCCATCTTGTCCTTTCAGCCCAGTTTTCAGGCTTCTCTGATTGCCTCTCCTCCCAGAAGCCATTCAGGATGGTGTTTGGCCAGGGAAACCCATAAGTCCTTTTGGGTGTTTCCTCTTGTGCTTTCATAAGCAGGGACAGAGCACAGGTTGCAAGAGCTGCTTAGAGAGTCCTTTGCACTGGGACAGCAGCTTTCCCCAGCTCCCCAGCCCCAGGGACCTCTCCGAGGAGCCCCGGGCAGCAGCCCTGCCTTGTGCTCTGCCTCCTCCGCACTGGTTATGCAGGTTGGTTTGGAAGCAACACAAACTACAACAAGAAGAAATCATTGTACAGCTCTGGTGGGAAAAGATATTACCCTGCATTGCTAGTGAGATTGGCCATCTGCAGGTATGGCCTAGAGGAGAGCTATATTCCAGGATGATCGCTGATAAGATGCCGGGTCCTGCTCTGATGGCCTCAGGAGACGGAAGCGCTGCACTGTGAAGCTATGGAAACGGCAAGGCTAGGTACGAAGCTGTAATTGGGCCACTTCTCCTCACATCACAGCAGCGCAGGCAGGTATGCTTCGCTCTTTTGTGTGTGTGCGTGCATCGGAAATAGCAGGCTGCGGAAACGGCACCCTGCATTAGGCAGAACAAAGTTGCTCCATTTGGAGCGGGCCAAGCGGCACAGGCACCGCCAGCAGCTGTCCCCAGGCCAGCCTCCCTCTCCGGCTGCCTGCTTCTCCCCTCCCAGCTCTGCCTTTGAGTCACCTCCGCGGCATGACGGCTGCGTCCGCCTCGTGTGAATGTCACGCTTAAAAGAATTGGACATGGCTGGGCTCGGAGGTGGGAGAGGCGATACAGAAGTCGCATCTTGTTTTTAAGGAGTTGCGCCAGGACAAACCACCCAAAGTCGCCCTTCTAGGAACGGGGCTTGAAGAGCCTTTTATTATTTGCCAAGAAATGTAAGCCCAGAGGTCCGTGAAATTGTCAGGATGTGTGAAATCAGGCACCGCCGGGGTAGTTCTCCCGCATGACCGTTTTAAATATTTAACACATTGATTATACAACATTTGGAATGAATCGTCGGCCTGAGCCCGGACCTGGGGGAGGATGGGGGATTTGGCGGCCCTGCTTTGGGCTCCTCGCAGCAGCCACTGCGGTGCCGGCGGGAGGGGAGAGGGCGGCCGCGGGGGCGGCAGGGAGGCTGTGCGGGAGGCACTCAGGCGCAAGTCTCTGCTGCTCAGGAGTCTCCGAGTGACAAACGCGCTCAGGAGCAGGAATTCATTGCTGTAAATATGTTTGCATTATTTATTTTAAGCATTTTTATAAATCATAATAGGAGAGACATCTGCTGTTAAAACTGCAAACTGCATTCATGCCTAGGGCAAAACAGGAAGAGGCTTTTCCCCTGGAAAGCTTGGTGAACTTGGGGGAGCATTCCAGATTTCCAGGGAGAATGGGGGAAAAACACCTGGGGATATTTTCTTAGAAGGAATTAAATAATCAGCCGCTCCTTTCTGGGGTCGTTATTTAAACAGTCACAGACCTCCCTGTTTCTCCTCGGACCTCTTGCTTTTGATAACTCTTTGCATGAAGCTTTATCATGAGGATGGAGTGTGGTATCTGGAGGGGGAAACGGTACCACTCTCTGCAGGTAAGGCTCTGAATTTGCCATGCTGCAAAATTAAACTCTCCCCAGGCCCAGTGGCATTTGAAAGTCCCCCACACTGAGATTTTCTGCCAGCAGCTAGAGATCGTGGCAGCCTCGTTCCGGGTGATGGGAGGAAGCTCTGGGTGACTCTGACTCACCGCTTCACAAGATTAATTGCCAGGCGTTGCAGGAGGTTTATCACTGCCACCTCGGCTCCCTGGATCTCACCTCTCGCCATGGCTCCCCTGGTTCACTCTCTGTGCCAGTGCAATATTTCTGGGGGGAGTTACAGTGAGAAGAAACATAACCACTTCCAAGCCAAATTGCACCCTTCTCCAGTGGCCTGTGCATCAGCGTGACATTTCTGCAGCCTTTTGTGCTGCTGGGGATAGCCCCAACACTGCCGGGGAATGAACGCATTACTGCGAGGAGGAGGCTGGCCAAGGAGGTGATGGGGAAAGGGTGAACTATCTCCTCTCTGCACACCCTGGAGGCGGCTCCATCGATCAACTCAAACATCCTCAGGAGGTGCAGGCCCAGGCTCTGTTGATACCTGCCAGTGACTGAGCAGGTCACGTTGATCCTTCGCCTAGGCTTCCTGTGCCCGGGAAGGGGAGTGGATTGCTTGAGTCAGGCTCTCACCGTGACACATGACTCCTTTTTCTGAGCCATGCTACAGCTCCTTGCCCTACTGTGGCCCACCAGGGAAAGCAAGTAACAAATGCACTCTCCAGGGCTCACCCAGACATACTCAGGGACTCTCTCCATCCTGAAGGCCTCAGCCCTCCAGTCCCCCAGCACTGACAAGCTCAGCAACTGTGATGAACAAAATCTTTTGCATAATCAATAATTAATGTCTGGGGTTTCCAAGCAGTTAATTAATCTCTTGGTGAATCCTGAAAAAAATATTTAGAATAAGTGTAGGTGTTTGAAAAACAGGTGAGCAGAAGCTCAGGCTGAATCCAGGATCTTCTATCAACCTGTCCTTTTTAGCTGTCCCTGGCAAGCTTCTTGCTCTAAGTGATGCTGTTCATTGCCAGGGAGTGGACAATATTGATCATAAATATTTGCCTAATGAGATCATATATGCTTTCCAGCATATGCAGTGGGTGACCTCAAAAGGCCTCTGTCCTTTGGGTAAGCTTGCAAAGAGCCTAATTGTCTAGCTGAGTGTTCCAGCTCTGGAGATGAGTGGCACTGGTTTTGTGTGATGGTGAACTCACACTGTCCCAGGTCGGAATAGGAGCACTGGAGATGGGGAATAAACCTTCCTTTAGACACATCAGAGCATCCAGTCCTAGTGCCCCCACCCAAGATCTGGGAAATGTAGAACATTCAGAGGCTTCATCCAGTGCAACATCTTATCTGATAACACCCCTACTTGGGCAACCTCTGCTGGGTTCACTACAGCTTCAGAAAAGTGGAGATTAAGAGCCTGTGGAGCTACAGTTGAGCTTGGGTACCTCCAGAAGATCCCTGGATCTAAGGCTTTTGGTCCAATCTGAAAAAATTTGTTTGGTGGAGGGAGTGGTGGGAAGATGAGAAAGTGAGGAGGGAAAGGCCATTTGAAAAATTTAGATTCAGGGTTCAGTTTTTAAAATGCTTCCTCCAAAAAAACCCCAGAGACGATTCAAAGTGTTTGAATCTCAGATGTTGTCCTTCTCTGCTCAGGTGCAATGTTTCTGCAGGCTTGCAAGACTTCTTGGCTTTATCAGTTCTTCCCATAGGAATGAGAAGGGAGCAAGTCCTGGCTTCTTCAGCCTCCATGGGCTTCTGGTCATAGCTGCTGAGACTCATTCACCTTACTCAGAGCTGTCTCCATCTCACCTGCTTGGAGCTGTCTTCATCTCAGCTAGTTGTTCAGGCTCCCTTTCCAGTCAATGGAGAGGAATGGGTATCTTTAAGACAGGATTCCTTTGTCTTATATAAATGTTTGTTGTATATAAATATTTGTCTTACATAAATGTTGACACTCACTCCCTCCGTGACTTTGGGGGACCCTAGATGGTTATTCCCACTTGTAGAACTGTGAGGTGCGGTAGGTAAATCCCATGCTAGCTATGCAGTCATGGCTCCTCATCAGTGACCAAGGACCATGCTTTGCAAGTTTTAGACCAGCACCAGGCAAACCTGTATCTGCTTCGCCTCTGCGCTGGACGTTGTTCACGTTCAGGCTTGCTGCAGTCCTTTTATGTGCTAGCAGGCTCTGAATTTGCTCTTCGCAGTGCTGGCTCCTAGATTGTCCCAGAATAGCCAAGTCACTGACTTGGCTCATTTTGAACAATTGCCAAGCAGCTGCAGCTGTCCTTGACTTTATCTCTGCTCCAGTGTGGCTTTGCCCAGCTCCATAAGTTCACACTAGGAGACTCCACTCCCCCTTCCCAGAATAGAAGACATCCATGGCCCAGCGTCAGCAAGTTTAGCAGCTGTGGGAAGCATTATTCTTTGAGCAATCAGTAATTAGTCTAGTTGAAAGGCCAGAGTCCTTGTGGCTAATGAGCAGCTCAAGATGAGAGCCACAGTCTTCTGACCCTTTTTAAGTCTGGCCTGGTGACTTCCAGAGACTTCCTGGCTTGCTCTCATCTTTATGCCAGCTCACAAAGGACCTTCTGTCCTGGAAGCTGAATCTCTCTGGCAGACACTAAGCTCATGGTCCTCACTCAGTCACTTGCAGTTTCTGCCTGTTCCTTCCCAAGTTCTCCACATCCCTTTCAACTACTTGTTTCCATCACACCCTCTGGGTTCCTCTGCCCTGATATTCTCGTACTTACCTTTCCAAAAGTCTTTTGTCTATTACCGCTAGCTATTCAATGCTGTAGGTCCACCAGAGCTGGTCTGGTTCGATGCTTGTCTAGGAGACATTGTAGAGGGCTGTTGTAGGCAGAGGGTCTGATGGCTGATGATGGTGATGTGACGATCTGTTTTTGATCCATGTAGCCTGCTCCTGGTGTTTCCAACCCCTCTTAATCCAGTCTTCAACCTGGAAAATATATGGCTTGTGTTCTGAAGAGGCTTAGCTATGGGAGGACTGACTTCTGGGTTTGGCTCATGCTGAGGGACTGTGAAATTAGAGCATGGGGCAGATAACTCAGCCAGGCAAACAGGCTGACCGGACAGCACTTGCATTTCCTGTGTAAGCTACAAATGTACAATGACATTCAGCCATTGGTTCCTTCAGGAGCAACATGGAAATTTAAGGTACAGTGGGATTAAGGGTTTTACCTGAGACCTCTCAGGCCTCCTTGTCCATTGTTTTAACCATTAAATATGTCTATTTCCCTACAGAAAGCTCATCTCTTACAGAAAGTGGCTTTTTTTCCCCCCTTCATTGGTATTGCAGGCTAGGAGTGTTCATAGCCCTGTGTTACTATGTATTAGCTGAAAGGTGGGAACATCTCAGACTGAACTAATTCAGTTGATTTCAGGCATCATTCCCTATCCTTAGAACAGCCCAGAGTGTGATGAGATATGATCTGGTCATCTGCCTTCATGTTTAGTGGGTTTGGGCTCAAGAGGAATACAAGAGCCCAGGGCAGCTGGCGAGGACTGTTGTACAGGACTGCAGGAGTCTCCTCTCAGCTGGAAAGGATGTTGAGAACAACAGCAGTACTGGAAGATTTAACCTTGAGAAGGGAAAGCTTCAGGGAGACCTAATATCAGCCTTACAGTACCTACAAGGAGGTTATCGAGAAGATGGAACCAGATTCTTCGCAGTGGTGCATGGTGGGAGGATGAGAAACAACGGGCATAAGTTGAAACAAGGGAAACTCGAACTGAATTTTACTCCATGAAGACAATCAGAGCAAGTTGCCCAGAGAGGCTATGCACTCTCTGTCCTTGGAGGCTTTCAAATTCCCAGTGGACAAAGCCCTGAGCAACCTGGTCTTATAATTAACCTTGCTTTGAGCAGGAGGTTGGACTAGAGACCTCCTGAGGCCCCTTTCAACCTGAAGTATTTTGTGATTCTGTGATGAGGTCAAGACAGTTGAGCTCATCTGAAGGGCAACACTCCAGGACTGCTCCACCTCATCAAATGACTAATTCCAACATGCTATGCTACCTCCCAAAGGCTGGAGGCAGGTGGCTGAGCCGGGGCTAAGGCCATGGATTTATAATGCATTGGCTTCTTCCATCGCTGTGTTTTTTTGAGTTATTTTTTAATATAGATCCTTTTACTGAGCTGTTCACAGCATGGCCTTATGAAGCAGCTGGTGTGATCATGGGTACAGCAAACATGCGGCAGTACAAGAAAGAGGGCAGGTAGAGGGTAGACTCACATTAAAGCTGCTGCAGAAGCTGGTGTACCAGGACTCTATGGCCTAAAGAGTAATGGGTCACATGATGCCCTGTTCACCTTTGGGATTTCCTGCTGACTATGGGATGTCAGGACACTGATGAGGTCAGGTTTCGGGTAACAAGGGTTAAACTAAGTTACAGTGCTTACAAATACACCATGCCTGGAGAGTAAGTGCTCATAACTCCTATGAGAAAGAGGAGATTCGTAGGAAATTATCATCATCTATGGGGTCTCCTCCACCTTCCCACAGAGGTCTGAGAAAGGCCCTCTTCTGAGCTGGGATGCTGGATTCCATAGAACCTACACCCCATCCATTGCCATTCCTTGGCACATGTCTCATCCCCAGGGTTTCCCCAGGTATCAGAATGAAGCAGAAGGAGACTCACAAAGTTTGGCAGCGGACTGGCTGTGCCTGAGCCAAACTGACCTAGTGGGATGTACAGAAATGTAATCATGCCATCCCCTGCGGTACTGCAGGCCGTTCTCAAGCACTCAGGAACTCCAGGGGAAGAGAGGGATGTCGCAGTGGTTGAGTCAGCGTCTCTCTGAGCTCAGACTCTCAGAAAAAAACCCGCAGAGCACAGCAGCTGGAAAGGCCAAGGACGTGATGTGCAATATAGCAGTGGTTTCTTCCTTTCTATCTTCTACGACTTCTCTCCGAGGCACGTTCTGGTGCAGAGGTTCACATCCTGTCTGTCTCTGTTGGCTGCATCAAAGTGAAATCAGCCCTGCAAAACTTTGCAGCTCCACATGCACCTCACTGCCAAGGAGCTGGGGGACAGAGATGTCTAAAATCCCCATGCACTGGTTGCTTATGGGATGGGTACCTGACAGCAAGGCAAACCTCACCCCACTGCTACAAAGGACCACACCTGCTTGTGTGGCTCTCCCCTTTCCAGCTTGGCTCCCCTTTGGGACACTGCTCTGCTTTGGCTGGGGATTGCTAGTTCTTTAGCAACTCATCGTCCAGAAAAACCTGCAGTCACGCAACTATGTATAGCCTGAGAGAGCAGGCCATGAATATTGTGACGCAGTCTGGAAGTGGTTCCTGGCAGTTTTCCAGCAGCTGGGAGCAAGACACATGGCTTTGGCTTTTTAGGTGCAGTGGTGTGCAGGGGCGATGGGAGAGCAGGGAGTTGGCAGCACAAGTGGCTCAGAGAGGACTTCATCCTCATGTGGCTTCAAGTGCAGACTGGTGGGATGAGCCAGCAGATGTGACGCCCCTCATGGTATTTGGGGCTTGGAAGAGGTTTCAGTGATGCAGAGACATGGCCCAGCTCTCCACTCAGTGAAACTTCCTGGTAGATGGGACTTGGCCCTGAAGCAGGTGTGAAGGTTATCAGTGCTGGAACTCCTGAGAGGACCACAGAGTTGTTGCTGGTCTCACCATCTTCTTCACAAACTGTTTTCCTCTGGCCTGAGGACCATAGAGTATCCTGGATTGGGAAAGCTCAGCAGAAGGCATGCACAAGCCATTGGCACAGATCTTGGTTCCAACATGGCCAGACCAGCAGGGACAAAGCACAGCAACAAGCCAGCTAGCCCCAGAGTCCCCCTCATCCTGCATGTTGCTCTGGGAGGACCTAACAAAATGGTAGAGGCTTTGGGCTAGACACTGTGCTCCATTGCTGCCTCTCTCCCACGCAGATAAGAGACAAAACCAGCCCTGACTCAGCAATGGGATGAAATCAGCAGGGACTGGCTCCTCTTTGAAAAGCAGGGGCATTCAGGGCTCATCTACCTCTGCCTCTCTGCAAAGCTGGCAGCTGCTGGGAGGCGGCCCTGGAGAGCATCCAAGGGGCAGGAACCACTGCATGGTGCGCCCTTTCCCTGGGGACCCTGCACCCACAGTGATAAGGGCTCTTCAAACAGGAGACGGGGCCCAGGAAGGGACTTCCCCAGTCTGGCCCATGTGCAAGCCCCTGACACCTCCCTGCTCTGAGGCCTGGGCTCCACACTGGGAAGGATCTCTGCACTGCTGTCTCCAGTATCTCCAGCAGCACCTCACTCTGCCAATCACAGCTGCAACAAGTCCTCTGATGCCTCCAAAGCTTGGGGTCTCCCCCAAGGCAGGCCAAGGCCTAGGTGGGGGATGGGGTGGTCTGCTGGCAGGTAAAAACTGCAGGGCTTCAGCCAGGGCATACTTCAGCCCTGTTCATGTCCCAGAACCCGGCTCATTGCCTGGCTGTTGAGCAGGAACATCTGGGGCCTTTTCAAGGCCAAATTCTAGGCTGGCTTGGCAGGATTAGGCCCAACAAATCCGTGTGTGCTAGTTAAAGCCTTTTGGGATGTATCTGGGGGTGTTCATACCTTGCAACAAGCTGAGGCCACTTGCTCCAAAGGAGGAAATCTGGCCTCGTCTCCCAGCTACAACCTGTCAACTCAGAGGGGCTCCCAATGGGCCACATGCAGAGCGCCAGCTCTTTGTGCCTGCCTTGAAGGAAGCCAAGGCAATGGAGGTGGGACATGGTGGCTCTCACATGGCTCAGAGAAAAAGCCAAGAGCCCATCAGAGCAGCCCCCCCTGCTCAGGGGTTTGCTGGAAACTGCAGTCAGCATGCCTCCATGTCTGGACAAGCAGAAACCCCAACCAGCAGGACCTTAGTTCAGCCTCTTCTCACACAGTTGCTCCACTTGTCCTGTGACAGAATCACAGAATCACAGAATCACTGAGGTTGGAAGGGACCTCTGGAGATCATCTAGTCCAACCCCCCTGCTCAGCAGGGTCACCTAGAGCACATTGCACAGGATTGCATCCAGGCGCGTTTTGAATATCTCCAGAGAAGGAGACTCCACCACCTCTCTGGGCAACCTGTTCCAGTGCTCTGTCACCCTCACAGTGAAAAAGTTTTTCCTCATGTTAAGATGGAAGTGTCTGTGTTTCAGTTTGTGCCCATTGCCTTGCGTCCTGTCGCTCGGCACCACTGAAAAGAGTCTGGTCCCATCCTCTCGACACCCTCCCTTCAGATACTTGTACACGTTGATGAGATCTCCTCTCAGCCTTCTCTTCTCCAGGCTAAACAGGCCCAGCTCTCTCAGCCTTTCCTCATAAGAGAGATGCTCCAGTCCCCTAATCATCTTTGTGGCCCTTCGCTGGACTTGCTCCAGTAGTGCCACATCCCTCTTGTACTGGGGAGCCCAGAACTGGACACAGTACTCCAGATGTGGCCTCACCAGGGCTGAGTAGAGGGGGAGAATCACCTCCCTCGACCTGTTGGCAACACTCTTCCTGAAATCCCCTTTGCCCTCTTAACAGGTTGGCAGTTAACACTGAAACCTACTGGTGGCAATCAGATCCAGCTTTTAATCTTTTCCACTCTTGCTCTGAATGATTCTTGTGCTCAAACACCTGAATGAGGCTGTGGAGTACAGCAGTAAACCTGGCAAACTGCCCCAGGGTTCATCTTATGAATACGCCAGGCAGGCAAAGAGCTACCTGGAAAGCAAGGCACAGACTTGGGTTTAATAGACTTGGTAGTGTTTGCCCTGTCCCATTCTCTTACTGTGGGAGCAGTCCCAGTTCTCCTTACTGATGTTTTGACATGTCTGGTCAACCATACAAGACATGGTATAGGAGCAGTGGATAACTAGCACCTAGATAGGGCAACTAGAATATACACAGGTGTATGCATCCTGTCTAAGACTTGGTCCCCATGTGTTCTCCCTTCTTTGTTCCAGCAGTGGTAAACTTGGATTCAGGCTTATTTTCTCCCTTCCTGTATTGAGATGCAGCATGGTCTCCTGTACATTGAAATAATAATCTGTAGGTTTTACAGTGCTGAAGGAGCAGAGACTGCCACAGCATGAATGCTCTGAAGCAGACGGCACTGCTACACAGAAATCTATGCCCAAATGCTCCATATCATATCGTACAGCATATGTTTAGAGACAGGCCAACAAATTTAGACCTGAAAAAGTGTATAATTGCCAGGCAGGACTTGGAAGCTGGAAGAACTTCAAATAGAACTTGCATGTCTTGACAGTAGTGGGCTGGTACTCTATGCATGACGTTTAGAGGGACAAATCCTACCTTTGCATGTAACTTAGCTGAAACAGGCTCTTCGGGGAGCCAGATTTGACCTTCAGACATTTCTAGGACTAGCACTTAAATATTTGTTGTTTTGCCTCAGAAATAAGGTTTGCTGGGTTTAGCATGATACATGATATCCCCATATAGCCCTTTTTCTCTCTTCCTACTACCTCTGCAGCTTAATTTTTTCAATGCCTTTGCCTAGTAACAGCCCTGCAAAAGTGGAAAATTTTGTCATCGGCAGCATATCTTACTCTGGTCAGTGCCATGGGGCTGAAAGCAGCATGCAGGACTGGTCACGGAAACTAGTCCTCCTGAAGAGCAAGGCACTGTGCCTTTTCTGGTTCCCAGCATGCGTCTGCGGGCAGCGGTTGCACTGTCCTGTGCTCCAACACACCCTCATCCCCATGGTGTCACCCCATCAAGAAGAACCAAGCCTGTGGGAGAGGCAGGCTGTCCACAGGCAGGTACCCAGCAGTGCTGCCCTGGCAGGGCAAGCAGCCTGGTGGCTTGGGCTGGCAGGGGGCTCAGAACTAACCTAAATCCTGCTGTGACCTACCCTAGATGATATTTGGTTGTATGCCCTCCCTCCTGGTAATAAAGGTGCTGTTAGAGGGATGCTGCAAACTCTTGGGATTATACCATCAGCAGTGCAATGTATGGGCAAACCCCATGTGTGGGAGTCACACGGCTACATGAGAAGACTAGTCTTGTAAACCTTTGCTGTGCATGCAGTAAGCAGCAGGGAAATTCATCCCATCTTCCTTCCCCATTGCCTACAACCTTTGCTCTGTGGGATCTCTCTCCACGTCTTCCACACACCCTCATTCCTCCCCTTCAATATTACCAACCACATCCCTGAAACCCCCTCCCTGCAGCCTCAGCTCCCTGGTTGCCCTGCTCACATTGCCTATGCAGTGCCAGCACAGTGGTGAACATTTGGGTTCTCCGCAGTCTTTCCTTTCTTTCAGAAGCCAGGTGAAAACCAGTAGTTTTTAGGATCTGTGTTGGCAGAGAGCAGTGAGCAGATGGTGCCCTAAAATCTCTGCGCCCCGAAGATTGAGCTAACAATCATTTCTGAAGCTCTCAAGATATTTTTTCCAGATCCTGCTGAGTCTGGCAAGGACTATAATTGCAGCTCGGACTGGCTGGAGAGGGCGATACCCGGATCGGCTCCCTGCCTTGCAGGCCATAATTGGGCCCCGGTGATACAAAGCACAAAGCTCTTTCCTTCCTGTTTGCTGTGCTCCCTCTGTGAAACCTTCCCCTGCCTGTGCTGTGTGTGCTGGAAAATATGTAAATACCAGGGCACGGGAGAATTACTCCCTCGTGCCTGCGCTGTGTCTGAAATACCCATTAAAAATATATGTTCCAAAAAGAGCACCTCTGCACTGAAACACAAACTCTCCTGGCAATGAGGGATTGTTTGAAAGGAACGAGAGGCAGCAGATCAAAGGGTTTAACCATGCACTCTGCCCAGACAAGGGACAGCCTGGCTGTCCCGGCTAAATTAGCAGCAGGGACAGGGTTTTGGAGGCTACACAAAACCAATAAGACTATCTTGAAATGCCTGCCACTCACTCAGGAGACTGTAATTCGGCAGCGGGGCCTGCAGTGCTGTGCCACAGCTCAGCCAGCCGTGCCAAGCCCGGGGAGGGAAACAGCCTCCAGGGCTGCACTGAGCGACAGAGTGAGCAGGGGGAAACGGGCTGCCAAGGCAAGGGCTTGCACAGTCTGCAGAAGCCAATAAGTAGGTTTACCAAGGAGCCTTCAGGACATGCAGCCCCCCAACCTGACTATGCTGGCCCCATTTCCCTCAGTACTGGTGGGACAGGGCCCTGGTGGCAGAAGGAGCTAGCTCTGTGTTGCTGCCTTGCTTCCGCCACCCCATATTTGCAGGCTCCCATCCTACTGCTGGGTATTGGGGGGGGCAGATCCGGCACAGGGAGCAGCATGCTCACCTGGCATAGTGCAGAGCCTGGTGCTGCACACAGCCCCACAGCCCTGTCTCTGCCTTGTCCCCACCGGCACACCTGCCCTGTCATGGCCCTGGCTGCCCAGGGAATGAATTGCACATAAATTTGCTGAAAAATCTCCCCTTCAGCTTGGCAGGGAATGTTTCTTAATCAGGCATTAAATTGTCCCAAAGGTGTCATATGATGTAGGAGCACAATTTAGGTTTTCAGGGTGCTCCGGAAAATCTCACATGAGGCTTGGAGGAACCTGGGAGGTGGGGTTGGTGATGCCTCCTGTCCTAATCCCCTCCTCCAAAAACGCCCTTGAGAGATGTGCCCAGGGCTGGGGGAGCTCTTGGGCAGTGGTTCCCATCTCCAGGGCTGGGCACCGGATCTCGCACAGCTCCAGCTGGTGAGAAAGGGCAACCCATGGAGAGGTTTTCTTCTTCTTCAAAGGAATTCAGTGTTTGGCTGTAGCTTTCAAAGGAGATTTAAAAAGAGAAGATAAAAAAGGAAGTTAACTGAAATTAAAAACTGCCCAGTGAGGGGTGGAAATGGGGATGTGGGGAGAGACCAGGAGAAGACCCTGCAGCAAAGGAATGACAGAACTTCAACGAGTGCCAGGGTGAGGTAGTAAGAGGATGAGGAGGGTCTTCAACCTGTGGCTGTCCCACCAGGGCAGCTGTTCCCATCCCCCAAGATTTACATGTGTCTGTCATGGCTGGCTGCATGCTTGCTCCAGGTGATTCCAGAGCCTTGGCGACAGGAATGGGTCTGGAGACAGCTGCCTTGGGGTGAGTGTATGGGGAGCTGCATCCTGGGAAAGCAGTATAGGCAGTGCAGGAAAGTCTGCTACAGGCACACAGAGCTGAGACACCGGGAGGGAAAATGTTAATAAACCGCAGTGCCTCCCTGAAAGGAGCCAAATGTAAATGAGATAATTAAGCTATTATTTAAAGCCGGGAGACGGTGGGGACAGGCCCGGGGTGGCCGGACTGCATTTTAATCAGCTGCCTGGCTCGGGGCTGGAGAGCCTGTGTGGTGCACCCCAGCCCTGTGGGCTCTGCCGCCCTGCCTCCACTCCTGGGAGCTGTGGGCACCCGTGGTCCGTCCATGAGGCCGTGCAGCCGTTCTTATGCCCTCCCCGTGAAACTACTGCCATCTCACTTCACAGGGTTTCCAGCCAGGCAAAGGGGTAGTGAGGTTCAGTGATCAGAGTACCAAGGTGTGGGTTAGCTCCACCTATGTTACCACTTTTTTGTGGGACTTTGGTTAGGCTGCGTGAGCCCCTCTCCTGCCTCAGTTTGCCTGCTGTCCCTATTTTACAGGCTAAAACCTAGTAATGAGGATAAGTGGTGTAATACAGTGAGGCTAAATGCACCCAAGGAGGAGTAGGATACAAATGCTCCATCAATGTTGACTGAATTGACCTCCAAAAGGAATGACAGGGCTTTGGGACCCTTATTTTTACCTTCTTGCCTGGGGTTATGGGGTGACCAGAAGACATCTAAATAATTGTCTTGTGGCTCAGTTTCTCCATGTCTGACAGCAGTGTTGGTGCTTTAGAGCAGCTCCTAGCACAGTGGGGGAGCTCTGAGGGTATCTAAGAACTTCAGTGAGATAGTGAATGTGGCAGGGCAGGATTTCCTTCCTGCCATTTCTTTATTTTGGTCAGGAATGGAAAACAAAACCAAGCCCAAAGTCATCCACAGCAAGGGGCAGGAACTCATTTTGTTCCCTGTCATCAGGACTGTTCTTCCCTGGAGCAAAGCATGCAGCTTCTGGAAGCAGAGATCTCTGAAAACCTGAGCAGCACAGAGAAGATGGATGGTTGTTCACTGTCTCTCCTCATATACCAACTGGGGCTCTGGTCAAATGAAATTAGCATGGGGCCAAATTCAAAGGAAACACAAGGAAATGTTTATTCCTATGGAGTATCGTTAAATGGTGGAACTCCTCACTGGAAGATGGTCTGAGTACTGAAAGTTTACATGGGCAATGTGACAGTTCAAAGACTCAAAAAAAAATGTGGAGAGCTCTTAAACAGAAAGATAGCACCTCTCTAGCTCAGGAAACCCTGAACCATGAATTTCTGGAGATCAGGGGAGCAAGGAAGTATTACATGCACCAGCCACATTTATAATTTCTTCACAAGGCACCTGGTATTGGCCTCTGATGGAAATAGGAGACTATGTTAGAGGGACCTCTCCTAAGTGCCTGTAACACAGCCCTTATCTTTCAAGAGACTTTCTTACAGTACAGTTAAAGAGTAAATTAAAAGCCTGATCCAGAGTGGCTTTCAAGTGCCTAACTCTTATTTAGGTACCTAATTCCCACAATTTCAATTCCTTTGCAGAACTGGGCCCTTAAATCCTGAAGATGCTTTAGAAAATGTTACCCAGCATCCCCTGTTAGCAAGAGATTACCCAAGTGCTTTTGCTAGCAATCCACTGGATGCCTGAGCATCCAGCAAGCGCCAGCAGTTGACACATGACCACATGCAGACTGGTCCTGCACTGCATCCCTGCTCAGAGGGCTGTTGGTGTTGGTGTGGGAACTGCTGCAGAGAAGGCTAATGTTTCAAAAGCATGCTGTCTGGAAGCACCACGCTGACCCATGCAGCCTCTTCACAGTGATTGCTTTCATGGGAGTGTAAATCTGGCCTTCTCCTTGTTTTATTTGTCCAAAGGAACAGCATCGTTCCATCCAACCAGCCATGTTTACAGCAGACTCCCCTCTCCCCTTGATCTCGGACCCGGGGAGGGACTTCAGAGGTACAATCAGCATATAAATAATTGGTTCCGATAACAATGCAGGTTTCTGCATGGTTATTTTTCCTCCTCGTGTGCATTGGGCAGATATTGCCTTTCTACTTGCTGGATTAGGAAATGAGCTTGCATCATTCTCCTCTCCCTTTCTTTTTCACCCTGCTCTCAGGAGTAGTGTCAGTGACATCAGCCATACTGACAAGGCAGGGGAGATATTTAAGGCCCATTTAGATATGGTCAAGCCTATGTCCTGGGCTCTGAGCATATCTCAGTGGCCTGGGGTATGTGATCATACAGGTATAGCTTGGCAGCTGTGTTGGAAGTGGCTCAGAAGTGCAAGGAGTGAAGAAAGCAAATTCCATGCGATTTAGCTAGCTGATTCCATAGCAGTGAGGAGATGATGCTAAGTTGGGGTTCACGCATGGTGCAGAGGTTGTAATGCCTCTGTCTGGACTGGCCACCAAATTCTGTGAAACAGAAAACCCAGGAGGTAAAATGGGTAACTCTTAATGGCTTATTTTTCATAGAAAACAATTTGCATTTCTTTTTTTCTGCCTGATCTTCGCAGGCAAGACAAAACTAGCCCAACCAGCCTCTGAGCTCTGAGAAGGAACAAATTACTTAACCACTGTGTGACTCAGTTTCCCAAACTGTGATCCAGGGATAATAACCCTTTCTTCTCAGCCAGCAGTGTAGGGAGGTTTCTGCATTGCTTCCTTGAGGTAAAGCTCTGTCCACAGCTATCTGGAGAGTGTCATTAACCCCAATGCAAGAATGAAGTATTTTTCAAACTGCTGGTGAGCATTATAGGACCACGCATTTATATATGTGGAGACAGGAGGAAATGCTGACTGGAGTTGGGGCATGGCTGCTGCTGTGGAAATCACAAACACAAGCTGGCAACTTCCTCCTCTTGGGCGAGAAAGGGTCCAAGCATTTGAGCTCAGGATACAATGCATTTTGCCCTGAAGGAGATGCTACAAGAGCTCAGAGGAAACCTCAAAGCAACTTAGTCTCTCTGCCCATGATAGTGCAATCCTGGGTGGGATGGCTCCATTTGTAGAAGTCTACTTTGCAAGTGTCTCGAGGTGGCAGAGGTGAGTCCCAGCCTCACTGTGTTTGTATTGAGAGGAGGAGGGAGATCACCTGTCTTGAAGCCTCACACTAACCTGGGCAACTTTTTCATATGAGCCCCTTTGATGTGGGTGCAAATATGGCTGTGAGTTGGCTGGAGCTGGCGTTGGAGCTGTGGCCTGGCTGAATGTGACCTGGCAAGATGACAAGGTTGGACTTGTGTGTAGAGGGGAAAGGCCTGGTCCCACAGTGTCCTGCTGTGCTGGCACAGCTCAGCAGACTTCCAGCAATGCTACCAGGACAAGTGGTTTCCTGGCATGCTGATTTTGGGTGCTGGGGTGGGGGCCACAGTGGGGCTTTTTCTGCTTTCATGTTTTTTCCAGGCAAATCCATCACAGGTTCAGACAAAAGGAAATCAAAAACAACACAGTGTCTCGAGTACTTGTAAAGTTGTTTTCTCAAGGGTTTGTCCAAATGCCGAAGTTCCTATTTTCCCAGTGGGAAGGGGACAGAAAAAAATGCAGGCAGAAAAGCTTCAGGAGCAGGCACTGGCTTGAGTACATAGGAAGAGGGCCAGTGCAATGGCAGTAATTTTCCACATGCAGTGGATTAGGTGGGGCGCTCGGTCAGGAATGAATTGTGTTTTTTTTTTCCCCCCTTCTTCCCTACCTCTAGAGAACTGTGTTGGACCAGAGCCCGGGAGAGGCAAGATAAAGGTCTTCTCTATCAGACAGCTGTTGAAAGATCTCAAATAAAGAGGCAGGCATCTCTCGGTAATCATTACAGGCAGCAAATGCGAAGGGTAAACTGCAGGACAGGCACTGTTCATTACCTTGGGAAGCCTTTGAAGCTACCTCCCCTCCTGGCTGAATAACTTGCCTGACCTCTGGCTCCTTGGGGCTCTCCAGGGCTCTGCGAGCTGGGGTCTCACTGCTGCCTTTGGAGGACAGGAAGGTGGCTGCTCCCAGCACAGTGGCTGCCTTACCAGCCAGAGCTGGGAGAGCTCCTTTTTGCATCTGGCTGGAGGCAGCGAAGTGGCCATGGGGGCTGGGTAACCTCAGCCCTCCCGTCATGCCACCACCGAGACTGGCTCAGTGCTCATGACCAAGCTTCACAGAGCTTTGGTCAGTTGGTTCCTGAGGGTCTGAGCTCTGGAGAGGACCTGTGGGCCCAGTGCTGTGCAAGGTGCATGCAGCCAGGTGAACCGAGTCCATCTCGTGGACACACTCATGGCCAGCCCTTGCCCCTTTTCCTTGCTCTCTCTCACCTCTCCAGTTGCTCCCCAGCATAAACACAGCCTGGAACATACCAAACTTTCCCCTCACAACCTGGTCTTACACCTCCAAAAATCCTGCAGCCATGTGCCACGCTGGTTTGGGTCGTGTTAGGGCTGGTCAGGTGGTGGGAATCAATGCCAGTGCCAGCTCCTCCTGGACCCCTTCCCCACTTCCTGTTTCCCGTGGGGTGATGGGGGAGCTTGGGTTCTTGCTTCTGCAGCCCTTTGCTGAACCAAGGGGGAGCTGGAGGTGAGTTCCCCGCCCCAGTTGCTTGCAGATCTGGATAGCTGCACTGGAGGCCATGGTGGGCAACTGTGTGCCAAGCAGCACCTGCAGATACCTGCAGAGCATGGCAGCATGGTGCTCCCAAGCTGAATGCTTCACGGAGATTGGGGTGGGATGGGGGTTCTTCAGAGGTGGGTGGGTGCTGGGGGGCTCACTGTGGGGATGGCTGTGCCAGCTGGGCATGGCTGGAAGGTATGTCACCCCACATGCAGTGCTAAAAGGGAAGCAGAGAAGCATGCAACATCCGTTTGGGGGCAGCCTGCTCCCCTTGCCATGTCTGAGGCCCCCAAGCACTGGGAGGATGTGGGTGAGGGACTGGTCATGCACCGGAGGCCGGGCCATCATGTCCTTGCTACGCTATGGTGTGTCATACATCTAATCAGATCTCACGGTCCTGGGGGCAAATCACTTCCCCATGGGAAAGCGTGAGATGCTTGTGCTGGGCCTTGCACATGGCTCCCTACCTCYGGCGTAGCACCCAGCAGGGTAGAGTTGGCAGGCTGATGAGGCTGCTTTGGCATTGCCAAGGCTGCCGGGCAGGGGTGCTGTCCTGGGCTCTGCCACGAGCCCGACAGGGCCAGCTGGGCCACCCCATCATGTCCATGGTGAGCAGGGTCCCAGGAGGGCTTCCTGTCCCTTCAATCCTGTTCTGTCTCATCCTCTCCTGTCCCAGCCTCACCTGTCTGCCTCACCTCGTCCCACCTGTCCCATTCAATTCCTTCCTGTCCCATGCTGCTCCATCCTATTACATCCATCTCATCCCATCCCACCTGTCCTATCTCATCCTGTCCCATTCTATCCTCACTTGTCCATCCTTGACTGTCTGTCCCATCTTGTCCCACCTGTCCTATCCCACCTATCCTGTCCTGTTCTGTCCTGCCCCATTCTCTCATGTCTGTCCTATTCCATCCTGTCCTGTCCTGTTCCATCCTCTCCCATTTGGCTCATCTTATCCCACCTATTCTATCCTGTTCTGTCTCACCTTGTCCCATCCAGTCCCATCCTCACTCATCCAGCTCATCCTATCCCATCCCACCTGCCCTATGTCATCCCACCCCATCCCTTCCCTTCCCATTCCATCCTCTCCTGTCTCATCCAATCCTGTCCCACCTATCCTATCCCATCCTGTCCTGTCCCTCCTTTCTTGCCCTCTCCTATCCATTTCAACCCACCTCACTCATCCTATCTCATCCCATCCCATCCCATCCTGTCCCATCATGTCCCATCCTCTTCCATCCATCTCTTCCCATCTCATCTGTCCCATCCCATCCCATCCAATCCTGTCCCACTCCACCTTCTCCTGTCTGTCTCATCCCATCCCATCCCACCCATCCTATCCCATTCCATCCCATCCCACCTATCCCATCCTTTCTCATCCCATCCCATCCCATCCCATCCTCAACCCAGCCACCACTGTGTCACTGCCTGCATCTCCTCATGATAAATCTGGTGCAAGCATCTGGTCCTGACCAATTTCACGTGCCACATGTTCCTTTTCTGACCCAATGCCATTTGCCCATGCCTGCCTGGATGTAAATAACAGCCCTCTGGTGCTGGCTGGGCTCCTGCCATGCTGGAGGCACAGGATGGGGTGACAGAGCAGAGGAGACTGGGTTGAAGTACTGTCCTTTGGAGAAGACCCCTATGTGTGCTCAGGCCTCTGTGTGCACATGACCAGTCCATGACCTGATGATGGTGGCATATGGAGTTGTGCTTTCATAGCACACCCTGTCTTTCATGGTGAGCCCAGTAGCTGCTAGGAAGATAGGAAATGATGAGCATGGAGCAAGCCACTCCCAGGGCATCCCTCTAGGGCTTATTTCTCTCCTGGATCCTTTTCTCTTGGCTACTGTCTGATGCCTCTACCTCCTGGTTGAACAATTTTATATGCATCCTGCATTAAGTCATGGACAAACGTCAAGCAGGAGCTGATTTACTCCAAATTAAGTGACTGGGGTCTGATTCTGTGGCATGCAGAAAGGACTGGTTTGACTGGGGTCCTAACCTTGGGGAGGGCATGGACCAGACAGAGTAGTACCACTTCCACTAAGTGTCAGGGTACAGCTGCCTTTTTGATTTTGCAGTTACTGAGGAAAATGATATAGACCTGCCCTTGACTCAGCCATTTTATAGCATCTCTTGAGCTCAGTGAAACTGGCTCTAAACCTTTGATCATGACAAATAGGAGCTGGTAAACCAAATTCAGTGCAAAGTCACTGGCTGTCTGTGAGGCTGCTGCTTTTTCAGGTTTTAGTTGTGTATCTGGTGAGTGACCTGTGACTCCACTGCCTGTGCTGCCAGGGCCTGGGATGTTGTCATCTGAGCTCCTTCTCTGTGAAACAGGAGGAGCCTTGGGAGGCTGGTGGGACTTGCCCTGCCCCTACTTGGCCTGGGTCCAGGCTATCACCTCTTGGTAAAGACCTTGCCAGGAAGATGCTGAGGGATATGTCTGTCTGACCTCAGCTGTGTTAGCACATTTGGCTGAAGACAAAACTTATGCTTTTGAATCACTGGTCATGTCTTGCTGGGATGACACTGAGGGCAGGAAATTACTCTGGGGTGGGCAGTTGAGAGGTCACACGGTTGCCATCCCTGTCTGCTGAGTGGAGGTGAAAGTCTAAGTTTTCTGGGAGGATGCCAATTACCCAAATCATCCAGCTTGTGGTCTCCTCAATCATCCCTGCTCCTCCAGAAACTCAGCTGGCTTTGTGGCAGGGTCCATCACAGGGGACACAGCATGGGGCTGTAAGCCCCACTGAGGAATGGCTCATGTATGTATTATTCAGTGTCTGAACTGATGGAGCATTTTGCAAGTCCGTGGTCCTCTCCAAACATCAGAATGAGGTCCATGGGGCTCCTGGAGGAGGAGACAAGCTGGGACACCTGATGGGGGTATGCTCACAGTGCTTGGAGAACATGTCCCTGGTCCCCCGATGTGCTGGCATGGCTACATCCCCAAATGGATGCCCTCAGAGGAACAGGAGATCCCCTGAACTCTTACTGGGGTGCAGCATAGGTTGTGTGTCTGTCCCTGTATGTAGGAGGTATGCATGTGGGGAGTGCATGCATGTCGCATGCAGGCAGTGGGATGGGAGGGACCGAGAAAGACAGCCAGCCGCTGCAACGTGGCCCCCCACTCCCACCACACCTTGCTCTACTTGCTGCAGTCCCTGAGCTGCCTTCCCTTCCCCTCTGCTGCCTTTTATGCAGCTTGCCTGAGGCTCCAGGGCCTGGGGATCTTTCCAGGCTTCCCCAGCTGGGGTTTGGCAGCTCTAATTTTAGGTACTTCTCAGTGTTGCTTTCTCACTGCTCAGTAGAGGAAAAGCGCCTGTGCAGGGAGGCGAGCCTGGCCCTTTCCCACCGCTGTTTGCTCTCTCTTTGTCTCTCTCCTCGGCACACTCCTGCCTGGCGCCTGCTGCACTGAGATGCTTGTCGATGTTAATAAGGCCCCTTTAAAGCCAGTACTCTTGCAAGGGTGCAGTGTGGGGATGCACATGGAGCCAGGGCCTCCCCAGACCTTCTGCTGCCCCATGGTGATGATCACCAGACTGTGGCACCACAGGCCAAACTTTCCTGCACAGACTCGAGAGGGCTCAGGTCCAGTCTTTCCTGCAGGTCCAGAGGAAAGCCCAGACAAGTACATCAGACTGGCTTCACTCCAGCTGAGCCTCTGGAAGGAACTGGGGAATGCCTCGCTGCAGGAAACCAAATGCTAACTGTGGGGTGAAAAAGTGATCAGATCAGTCCATACACAAAAAATCCACCAAGAGCTAATTCAGTTCTTATATCTTCCCTTATGTGCCTGTTAGAGCTGCTGTCAGATGTGATCCTGGACTAGGTGGGCCTTTGGGCTGAACCAGTAGAGCTAGCTGGTAGGATTTAATTCAGAAGTCCAAACTAAGGACAGCTCTGGATGTGAGATAGGATATTTCACCTGGATTTTCAGTTCAAAGGCCTTGCTGTGCAGTTTGGGCATGAAATTGGAGAGTGACAGCATCCCCCTCCCTACACCCCATGACCAGAAGGAAAATATCTTCTGGGGAAGGACTCAAGGGAGGAGAAAAACCAGCTGAGGAAGAGAGAGGAAGTGACGGTAGCTGGGAGAATGGGCTGCTTTGGTTAGGTTGGATCTTGCCCACTGTGCACTCTTCCTACTCGTGTGTGAGAGGCACACTGGGCTCTGACTGTATATCTGATGGGCTTTCATTTTACAGCAGGGAAAGGCTGGAGTGGGAGCTGTCTAACTGGATTGTGAGTCGCCTGCTACTGAAAGGGCTCTGCATCCTATTATCCGTAGACCTGTTCATGGCACACGGCTAATTCAGGCAATTTGCAGCACGTTTACACTGTCGATATAATAAGCAAGCTGTCGGCCTTAGCTGGGCTGGAGCACCGTGTCGTGAACAGCAATGTGCAAATCAGGCTCCTAATGTGGGCCCTGCTGTCCCTGGACTGTGCGGCTGGGGCTGCTGTGGGAACCTGAGGCAGGACACGCACTGTGCTTCAGTAAAGATGGGCTGGTGGCCCACTGAGGCCAGAGACATGCCAATGTGTGCTCAGGGATGTGTGCCACGCCTGGCACCTTCCTGGCCTCCTCCCATCTCTCCCCACTTTTGGAGCCTCTCTCCTGCCTGCAGGGAGGTGGGCTGACAAGGTCCCCAAGGAAGCACTGCCCTGCAGGTGATAGGAAGCTTAACTGCTCCCTCTGCACTTGCACCCCCCTTGTCACAGGTTTCCAGGACCCAAATCCAGTGTTATCAGAGGGCCACACTGTCAGAGAAGGGCCCAGCTGGCTCCCTTCACCTTCTCCTCTCCCCATCCCTCATGTGCGGAGGCGGGGGGAAGCATCACCAACTCTGCTTTGCTGCCAGATTATTTCTGGGCATCGCCACGGACAGACGCTGCCGGGAGCATGCAGGCTGCAGAGCAGGAGCTCACTGGAAAACACACTGGGGGGCTCAGCAGAGGGCATGACTGTGCTGGTGGCCAGGGGCCTGAGCCAGTGCAGAGCCTGGGATGTGTCCCTCTCTCTCTGCTTGCTGTGTATGCTTTTCCTATCACAGAACGGGGGCTGGCCCCACTCCTGCTGCATCTTTCCCCTAGTGTGTTCAGCTGGGTGGCTGTGGAGTGGGTAGAGTGATGCAGGCTGCCCACCGGCACCGCAGTCCTTCCTCCTCCACCCCCCCGGGCTGTGCATGCGGTGCGTCACCAGACACTCGGCTAATTCAGGGGCAACTATTTTGTGCCTGTGATGGATCACACTGCACGCTGTGCCACGGCCCCCGCGCTCAGTGGCCCAGATGCCCCCCTCCTGCCTGGCCTGCTTCTCCCCTTCCTCCCGTAACCAAGGAGAAAAATTAGCAGCACGGGGAAGCGGTGCTTTCTGACGCAGGGCTCATACCACTAATCACCCAGAGCTAGGAATGGCTTCAGATCCCCTTGTCTCCACACTAGCTCATCGTCACGGCTGCTCTGACCCTGCGCACAGGGAGGGTCGGGGGCCCGGGGCTGATTCAGGTCTAAGCACGGCTGTCACGGTCTCTGTGCAGAAAAGGTACAGCTGTTGTTTGTTGGGCCCTGCGAGGGGTGCCTTGGGGGGGGGGGGTGCTGTGTTGACCCAGAGGTGAAGCTGTTCCTGAGACACTCCGTGCAGGTGGGCTCCCTGGGGTGATGGCTGCACTGGGATTTTTCTGAGGGGGAGAGAGATGAAGGGCCATGCCTGGGCCATGAGCCTTCTCTCCAGGTCCTTCCAGCCCTCACAGGGGCTGAAGAGCATCTGCAGGGCTGAGCCATGCACTAGGCAGGATGGGAAGAGACCGCTGTGCTTAGCTGAGCTGAGTGTGCAGGGGGAGCCAGGTGGGTTACCCACCAAGTGCTCACGCCTCAATGTCTTCGTGGGATCCCTCTGAGGGATGGGTGCAAGGATGGGGTCATGTGGCCCTTCAAGGAGAGGTTGCCTGCGTGGGTGTGCACCTCAGGGAGAGCTGTTCAAGCAGAGCTTTTCCTCCTTGCAGCCCCCACACTCTCTGCTCCTGACACAGCTTGCAAGGCCATTGGGGGAGCTGCGTGCCATCACCAGGGCAGCAGAAGCATCCTCCCCAGGTGGGCGCAGAGTGCTCCGACTGCAGGCGCAGTTGGCCAGCTGCCAGACTGTGTGTCTCTGCCTTGCATCCGAGGCTGTGCAAAGTGTTGGAGCTCACACACACACACACACACACACACACATAATGCTGCATTTGAGTCCCACCAGGTTGCCTTTAAATTGGAGGTGATTTTCATAAATCTTCCCAGACTCAGTTTCAGTGTGATCTGGTGTCATCTCAAATGGACTGACACAGGGAAGTCACCTCACTCAGACTGGGGTGCTTTGCAGTGTTACATATCCCCATCCAAGCAGAGAGGTAAGGGCAATATCACAGGGGTGAAAAGGGGAGAAGAAGGCTCAGAGGCATTCATACCCCCTATGGGACCTGGAGAAACAGAGCTAAGGCAAAATCAGTCCCTTAGGGTGTGCATGGGGAGATGCACAGGCTCCTGCTCCAACTCAAAGAGGTTGGAGCTCACTCTCTGCTGCGTAAAATGGAGCAGGATGTGGAGGAAAGAATGGCTTTAAACAGTCAATTTCCATCGCTGAAAGCTGACAAGTTTAAAACAGCTAATGTGCCCCGCAAGATGAGGCCTTCGGAGATTTACAGCTCTCCTCGGCTGACTGCTCCCATACGGTGTGCATGTCAGCCAGGGAGCCTTTTAAACAACCAAGATAAAGCTGCAGAGAGGCCGCATTGCCCACCAAATGGATGGCAGAGAGAAAAGAAAGGAAGGAGAGAGGTTGTTGTGTGTGTTTTTTTCCCATCGGACAGGCCGCTGAGCTCATGTCCTCTCCTGCAGCCGCCACTGCCGAGTTACTCGAGGTCAAGGTCGAAACAGCCCTCCTGTAGCAAAGTTTTCCTAAGCCAACATGGGAGGCCATTTGCATAGTGCTGCAGGAGCATGTCAAGGTGTCCACCAGGGTGGGCTGGGGCGGACGTCAGCAGGACTTGCAGGTGGTACCAGCTGTTTGAGCCCATGATGGGGCAGAAGAACCCCATAGGGCTGGATGTAGGGGCCAGAGAGCCCTGGAGATGAGCAAAAAAACACCTGAGCCCTTCACAGTAGTCTGGGGTGGCACTGGAGGGAGTGGGAAGGCAGACAACAGGCTCCTGGCTGGGGCAGAGTGAGAGTAAGAGGTCTCAGCAGGCCCCCAGTCCAGGCCAGCATCCTCCCAGAGGCTCACACATCACAAAGTGGATGTATGATGGTTTAGGAGCAGCTGCCACTGAGCTCTCCTGAGCTGCTGCCTATCCAGTCTCTGCCCCACGCTAAGGCCAGGCAGAGGTGTCACGGGTGCTTACTGGGGCAACTTAATTCTCGATATGATCTCTTTGTCCCTCTGCTGCAGCCACATGGCTAGGAGAGTCGTGTGCTTGAGCAGACCTATGACCAGCACAGTGCCGTGTGGGCATGCATCAGGGTATCAGCTGGCCGGGGCCATGGTTGGGGGACACAGCTCTCTGGGCACATGGGGTGTCATGGGGGTCTGCCTGCCCAACCCCGGCATGCTTGTGGTGTCTGCAGCGTGGGAGCCACATGCGGTGTTGCCCTCAGCTCTTGTTCTGTCCAGCAGACACGCGGTCAGTGGAGCCCTTGAGGCAATTCACTTTCCCTGAGGTTGCCAGATGAAATAGGTTGAATGAATCATGTCCTGAGAGCACCTCTGCCTCCCAGCCATAGCCTTGGGACTGACTCCGATGGAGATGTCTGCAGGGGCTGGCAATGGTCCCCATTTCCAGGACCATGCAGGCAGCTATCTGCCATGCAGGCAGGATGCATGTCTGCTGGACTAACAGATGGACCAGATGATCTCCAGAGGTCCCTTCCAATCTCAACTACTCTGTGATTCTGTGTGCTCACATCAGTCCCTCTCCTCTCCCCAGCCTGGCTCAGGGTCTTCTGTGCAGGCCTTGGCCTTCTGGCAGAACCACAGCCAAGTCAGAGGGACCACCAGAAGAAGGTGAAAGCAGGATGGGAGCTAGAAACAGGCAGGGCCAGGCATCCTCATTTCTAGGCAGGCCCTTAAACTCTGACTGAACTGTTCAGAAAGACCTTTTGTGCCTCCTTGTGCCACTCAGCCAGAAGTTCAATCCTGCTGAGCTCTTCTGAACCTGCAGCTCAGGGGTGAGGCTGTCTCAGAAGATGGGCGAGCTGATGGGTGTAATTGGTTTGCCTGTGCATGTGCCCAGAGGAAAATGAGCTCCCTGCAGACACCCCTTGGCCAAAGGTACCCAGAAGAGCTGCCAAAGCTGCAGTGTAGGTTGTGGGGTGTGGGAGCCATCTCAGGGCTCTGCGATAACTTTTCTCTATCCCCAATCTCTCAAAAGCAGAGCTCGCTTCCCTGCATTGAACTACAAACGAAGGTCCTGTGTGACCTGGCCCTGTGGACGGCTGGGAAATGCTTTCCAATTTGGTTTTGGGATCAGCAGCAGCAGCAAGAGCTGCCAGGCTCCCAGCTAGGACATTTCAGCACCTCAGAGAGGCAGAGCAGCTCTGGCTCCCATGGAAGTGGGAGACAGGAGCATTTTGGGGAGAAGAGTCAGCCAGACCATGGCAAGCACTGCTCCTTGACATGTATCAACTGCTTCTTCATGATGAGGAGAAACAGGGCATGGCAGAGAAGCAGTGTTTCTGAGGCCTCCGGGCCGTTCAGGCATGGTACATTTGGGGATGCTTCCCATTGCTTCTGCCTTCACTGCTCCCCAGCTTTGTCATCCCAAAGGTCAGAAAACCTAAACTCCTCTGTCCAGCCAGGATTGGGAGGGACTTTCCATCCTGGCACCTAATTGGTGCTCTTCCTGGAAGTGGGGCTGGGACATAAGGGCTAGTGGCAGAACCCATGTGCTCCTGGTGCCATGGCACTGCCTTGACCCTGATGCCTCAGGAACATGGTCCTGTGCATTGGAGAAGCAGCCTGCACCTTGACACTGGCGGGTGGCACACCTCTGACTCTGACAGTTCCTGCTGCAGAGGAGGGAGACAGGGTAAAGCTGGCAGAAGAGGACAGAGCCATCAAGTCCCTTCCTGTTCCCATACATCACAGCATTGTCTGTAGCTGTGTGGGCATGTGGGCTCCGTAACAACATCCAAGGCAGTTGTCGGCCCCAGCACTGCTCTGACTGTCACTGTCCCAAGCACCAAGCCATCAGAGAGCTGTTTGGCCATGTCTCCTTTGAAACTCCCAGCCCTCCGGGGAGCAAAGAGCCCCTTTGCTCAGGAGAGACCCACTGCCTGGGTCCTCGATGGTTCCTGTGCTGTTTATTGGCAGCGGACTATGCTCAGTGCTCGGGATCCAGCTACTTGTGCAGTGCAGTGGCACAGACTGCTCTGGCAGAGGGGCCACTCCTGGTCATAGGCACAGGGCAAAAAACCCTCTGTCCTCCCAGCTAGGCCTGGCTTGGCAGGAGGAGCCAGCAACAGGTCAGATGGCTTCGGTCACTGGCGCTGCCAGAGAGTCGTGTTGGCACCTGCCCCTCTGCACCAGGCCATGCCCTTGCAAGGCACCCAACTGTGGCTGGGCTTTGAGGGTGGTGTGGAAGAAGCAGCCCCTTATCTCTTCTTTTGTGTGAACACACAAGCCTTCTTGGAGCCGCCGCGTGATGCCGCCAGCCCGAAAGCCGCAAAGGCAGAGAGATTGCCCAGCTTCTGTCTCTTTCCCAGCAGGTGTGGCTGGCCCTGCCAGGCAGATGGCTCGGCGCCTGGCAGAGATGAGTGCTGGAGCCAGGAGCAGCTGGCTCCATCCGTACCCGGGCCAAAAGCAGGAATGCTGAGCAGCATGGGGAGCTCATGGCAGGCAAATGAGGCAGTGACCTCGCCCCACCAGGTTCAGGTTGTGGTGGGCACCTCTGGGCTCTTGCATGCATCTGGGATGTGCTGCCAACTTCTGCCTCTACCCATGGCGCCTGCCATGGTGGGGCTTTTGGGAGGGCATTGGTAGGGGCCCAGTGGTGCTCTGGGGAGGCAGACATCTCTCAGAGACAGCTCCAACACTCAGCTCCAATGCAGACACCTCCAGGGCACCTCTGCTCTGACGAGACCCAGATGCCAGGTGCACAGAGGAGTCTCTTTCTGCACCCCTGGGCAGCCAGGGCACAGAAACGAAAAAACATGGGGTGGACCCTGCTCTGAGTTGTTGCCCTCTCTCCTGAGTTTGCTCCCTGCTGCACTGGCCCATGTCACCTTGCTTTCCCTGTCCCTCTCAGAGCACAGCAGCTGAGCTGGCCTGCAGGTGCCCTGTATCTAGAAGCCCCCTTTCTCCTGCTCTCCTCTGCCTGCAAAGGCCCTTTCTCAAAGACAGCTGAGTCTGTACCTGTGCTAATGAACTGCTGACCAATCAACAGAGCAATTGGAAGCAGTGTCAGAGCTGGGACAGGCTCTACTTTGTTATTTCTAACCAGGGAACTTTGGGCATGGACTTTCTTTCTTCCACTGGCAATCACTCCATGCTGTTGTACAGCTCCTAGCACAGCAGCGCAGCACAGGGCTGGAACAACAAAATCAGAATGGAGACAAGAATACAGGGCAGAAACCCCTGCCCTGGCCAGGCTGAGGGACTTAGACTAACAGGGGGGTGCAGCAGATATTTTTTCTCCCATGCAAAGCCCGCAGTGTGCAGACTGTCATGATGGCAATGGGGGGGAACCATGAAGGCATCTGTGCCACAACAGCTGTGGACAGCCATGTTCACATGCAGTAAGTGAAGCAGCCTCATGATGTGCAGTGCACAGCCTCATTTTCCATGCAGCTATTAATACACATGTTTTTCATATCTCTAAATGGAGGCAGAGAGCAAAAGTGAATGCACCAGAACTGAAAGCCTGAAAGTGCAACCACCTCTTAAGTCTGATTTTAAGGGCTAGAAGAAGCTGTTCCTGGGGCCCTGGCTCCCCAAGAAGCAGAGAGAGGACCAGAAAGAGGAAGGGGGTCTGACCCACAGGAGCAAGGTCTCTGGGCAGGCCATTCCCAACGCACAGACTGTTCCTGCCTCCTCTATCCTCGGCTTGCAGCTGACGCTGGAAGTGGAAGTTTTGAAGTCATTCATGGAGCTGTTTGCTTGGTATTTCCTGCCCCCGAGAACAGGAAGCAGCAGTGAAGCTCAGGAGGGAGCTCTTGGGAGATTTCCAGCCTGAGATGTTTCGATCTCTACGGGAGAGGGGGAAAGCTCCTTGCTCCTGCTCTCACCCTGGTGCCCAATGCTGGCAGCTGATGGGCTGGATTCAGGCAAACTCAGGCTGGGGGAGGTGGGTTGGGTAGAAATGTAGCAGTCTGGATGATTTTCCATTTCTCTTTTCCTTGTAGTGCTCTGACATGGACCTTCTCTGCTCAGGCTCCAGGACAATCAAACAGATGGTGGTTCACAAGCCATGGTGTGAGAAACCCCTAGCAGAGATGGATGCTTGTCCACCCAGTCTGTCCTACTGAAGTCCTGCATTTGGGAAACTCTCCTTTCAGCTCCATAGAGCTGCAGAATCAATCCTGTCCAGTGACAACCATCCCCTGGCAGGTCTGCAGCAGCCTCTCCTCATTGCCCTCAATGCCCCTTCCTGCCTTCAAGGCCTGGATCCATTCTGGGAAACACCAGCCTTTGCTGCAAGGCCACCTCAGCCCACCAGGGTTTGAATGCAAAACCTGAGGTTGTCCTGTGCCCCAGCGCACATCTGGGTCTCCCTGGTGCTGCCTGGACCCCTGGAGTCTCTGTCGCAGGACCATGTCCCCCTCTCCAGTGCTAATGGTCATGATGGGACAAGGCTAGGGGAAGGCCAGGTTTGGCTTGTGCCTCCTCTGGTGCTAGGCAAAGGCTCTGTTATGGCAGGAGTTATTCCCTGTCAGGACTGTCAGAGTCTGCTACTGGCAGACTGTAGCAGGAGTCTCTGATGGACATGAACAGTACATTATTAATAATCTTTTAAAGAACTGCCAGCATGTCCTGCATCCCTGTTTATCTCTGCATACGGCCTGTACACTGTTGAATATGGCATTCATAAGAGATGTCTCCGCTTAAGGTGGTTTATTACTCACCTGAATCAAACTCCCCCATTAGGTGGTTTCTCCTCTGGTTAAGGACAAAGTCCCACAGAAGGAGGGGGGTTATTCTCCTTCCAAATCATCCCTGGTTTTCTTTTCCTTCTCCTGAGGGACATATCTGTGCAAAGCTGAGGTTGGAGTGACCATGTCCGAGCTGGAATATGTTGGTCCCCAGGTCTTCTCCCAGCTTGCTGTGTGTATGGGTGCTGAGACTGTTTCTATGGTCATGTCCTGAGCACACCCTTAGATGGAGAAATGCAGGGAAGTGTTGGCCAGTGCTGAAGCCAGGATGAGTCCTGAGCTGGTGGAGACATAACTGGGCAAGGATATGTCTGGAGAAGAAAACCATATCAGATCTAGGGTGGTGGGCAAAGACGGGGCAGATAAAACTGTCATGTCTCAGCTTTGCATCACAGAAGGGATCTGTGTGAAAAGGATCCTCAAACAGCTTTTGACTGTGGAGCCGAATAGTGGCTCCGTCTGTGTGGTGGGTTAAGTGGAGCAAGGACACAAGGCTGAGCGCTGGACCCTAGACTTCCATTTTGCACCACTGCTCCCACACCACTGGCTGAATTTGAGTTGTGCCAACTGATGTTTGTCATGACTGTTCCAGGAATGGATCCTGGTACACAGCGTGGATGAGCTCGCACTAGGTCTGGCTCCCTCCATTGGTGAAGACCTCAGACACTTTGCTCAGCACACTTTGCATGCAGCTGCAGCCTTGTGCCAGGCTCCAGCATGCGGCACATACTCCCAGATTCACACTGGTGGTTGCAGCCTCTCTGCAGTGGTACTCCAGACACTGACCTGAAGGATGGTGATCTCACCATGCAAAAAGCAGTTACTCCATTTTAAGGCCACAGAGGTACCAGATGRGACCAAGAGCTCTGGAGCTCCCTATCTTTTTCACCCAGCAGTGTTGACATGAGCCATGGGACTCAGCAGCAGAGAGCCACCATCCCTGCTAGCTTTAGTAAGAAGAGATTGTAGGGAAACATTTTGTCCAGAGGTATCCTGGCATCCCTGATCTGCTCCTCTGGTGACATGGTGTGTTTTGAAAGTGCTGCAGGGCAGTGTGATTTCTCCTCCCTTGTCCACAGAACATATCTCTGGGGTTTGGCTAATGGGTGGGAGTCAGTGCTGCAGGCCTACTGGAGCAAGCAGGAAACTGGATGCAAAGAGTTTGGCTCTCTGGAGAGCTGGCTGCTCTTCAGGGCCATTCAGCTGCATGGTGCTGTACTGTGTCTGGACACAGACAACAAAATAACACGTGACAGAGAGAGACTGGGCTGTCGGGGGGGACATCACTTGAAACACCTTTTGGAGGAGGCCTGATTGTTGGATGGATTGGTCTTTCACATGACCCTGGGAGACCTGAGTCCTCCTTCCATCTCTGCTGCTCACCTGAACTCTGTGCCCATGACTTTTCCTGCCAGCCTTGGCATTCCTCAAGCAGCCTGTCCCAGGGCTGGCTGAGAAGAACTGAAACCGTTCAGCTCTGGGTCTACCTGGAAGAATGTTTCTTGTGTGAAGGAAAGGCCAACACCGAAAACAATAAGGAATCAAGCTTTGAGAGTGCTGGCACTGTCAGGATGCTGACTGCATGGCACTGCTGCATTGCTGCATGGCATTGCTGCACTTCTCAGCACTGCTGCATTGGCATGAGCAGTATTTGTACAGCACCCAGTGCAAACTCCAGGCACAGTGGCAATGGAAACAGCAACACAATAATTCTGATCAAACCATGGCAGGTTTTCACAAATGAACCTGATTTTCTTTGTAAGCAGCAGATCTGGATCGCAATTCTAGAGCTGGTGAAGAGAAGGTTGGTCCACACAAGCAGTAACACACACTGGCTTGCCTGCACTGGACTCCGGTTACCCCTCACTGTGTGTGTGGTGTGTGTGTGTGTGTGTGTGTGTGTGCCTGGCAGCCAGGGAGCGGAGGGGTTGTTGCAGGATAGTGTCATCCCCTCGAGGAGGTGAGCACGGGGGGAAGGAACCACTGGGACATGCAGCTAGCGTGCACTTTTCCATGATCAGTCGCCTGGGCAACTGTGAGAGAGGACTGAGACAAGCCACCAGGAAGAGGAGTCAGTGTGTTTGTTCAGGGAATAATTTCCAGTCCTATCCCCTGGTCAGAGGGCTCTCTAGATCACTGCATTTTGCCAGCCCAGAGTTGGACAGCAAATGGCACTGCCTGGGGCTTACTGGCATGCCAGGTGCTAGTTGTCGCAAATCCCTGTTTCCCCCAATGAGTGCAGTGTCTCCCCTTGGATAATTGGGACTCTGAGGGATGCGGATGAGAGACCCCAGACCCCCCAAGTAAAAGCCACCAAATGCAGTCAAGGGGGATGGCTCAAACTGGCACCAACCCCATGGCTAGACCCTGTCCCCAAACCTTACATTTCACCCTACAGAGAGAGAGGATGAGGCTTCACGCCTGTGTTATTAATGTAAATGTGCATGCGTGTGTGCATGCCCTGAGCAGCAAACACTGTTGCTGAGGTAAGGGACTCTCAATCCGTCTGTGTTTCTGCCTCTCTGCAGTAAGAGTGTGTGTTTTGTTGCCATTGCTGCCACTCGCTTGGCACCTGCATGCCCTGGGTGAGCCTGCTGCTTTGCTAATAAGCTGCAACATCTTGCTCCGCGTCCTGCTCGCCATTGGAGCTGAGAGACTCTCCAGGCTCATGCGCTCAGCCTAGCCCCACAGTTTAAACCCCTGCCAAGAGAAATGGAAGAATCTGGTGCAGCCGGTCCTGGAAAAAACAGCGAGGACCGACTCCGATTAACCCTTCACTGGGCTGCCTGTTCTACTCCCCTCTTTTCTCCTCCCACGCACTGGGATGAAGTAGGCTTTGCACCCCTCCTCCCCCTGGTCCCCACCAGTTCAGATGCTTTTCTCTACCTCTGGGGAAAAAACAGCTTTTCTCGTGAGATTGCCCAGAATACCCAAGACCCGAGTATTCCCACGGCACTCAAATGCGTGCCCCCTTTGATCGCGGGAGGGCAAAGGGCAGAGATCTGGGAAAAGAAAAGAAAATCATTTAAAAAAAGAGACAGGAAAAAAAAATGAAGCAATTCAGGCAGGAGCTTCCCTCAGCCTCTCTAAAATACGGTTCACGTTTCCTGTGAGCCTGGGGCGCAGATCATATTCGACGTGAGGTGCTTTGCCCAGCTCTGGTGTAAATTCTGGAGCCTCACATTTGCATGGCGTGATGGGAAAAAGCTTAAGAGGGGCCCGGGGAGCTGCAGAGGAGGCGGCTGTGCTATCTGGCTACCGCAGGGGCTGTCGATGCACTGAGCATTTCCAAGGCTATTTGTGAAGGTGAAATGGTCTGTAAAGATTCCAGGACACCATGTGGCAGGATAGTTAGCAGGGCTTCTCTTTCGGTGTTTGCACAGAGCTGCTGGGCTGGAGAGAGGGCTGTGTGCGCAGAATGCCTCGCGGTGATTAGAGCATCTGCAAATTTCAGCTTAATACGCAGCATAATGAGACACAGAATATTATTAGCCTGCAGCCATCCCCCCGCCCCAGCGGCGATCTCTGCAGCCTGAGCTGGTTTCACCTTCTCAGTGCTGTGCTCCGAGAGCTCCTGTGAGAAATGCTTGCCCTGCTACTGGCGCAGGCAGGCAGCCTGCAGGCAGCTCTGCAGGGCAGGCAGGACTGAACCCTGACACCAAGCAGGGTGACTTTGCACTTTGGCCTATATAAAATAAGGCTTAGTCCTCCCACCCACTGGCTGTGCACATGAGTCTGTACCCTGCTGGCCTTTCCTGCAGTGTCGCGAGTTGCAGCCTGCCCATGCCAGCATCCACAGGGACTGATCGCCAGTGAGGACCTGTCTGGCTACAGGGAGTAATTCGCAGCTGCGTCTCCCAAACACTGCTCATGGCCTGGGGCTCATCTCCCCAGACTCCTGTGCAAATCGTGAGGGCCAACCCCACGTAGGCTCCCTGGGAAGGCAGGAGGTGCTGGAAGGTGCCAGCCAGCATGGCAGCTGCACAGAGCTGGGTACTGTGAGCAAAGCTCTTTGTTTTGTGTGAGATAACGCATGCGTGGTGTGGCTAAACGTGGCTGGCTGTACGTGAGGAGGAGTATCCCAAAGTGCTGTACCCACTGGCAGTCTGGCATATGTATGCAGACCCACATCAGCTGTGAGCACCACCCCCCCCCCCCCCCCCCACTCCTGTGGTCTGTGCTACTCCATCCCATGTTCCAGGCAGGGTCTTGCAGCCCCAGCCTAATGCAGCGTCCACTGCACTGCTGATTTTCCCATTTTCAGACAGAAGATAATGCCCCAGTGCATGCAGGCATGCATGCACCTGGGCTATATGCAATGTCTGTGTGCAGGGTACATGCAGATATTCATGCACTGTGGCACGTATGTTCTGTGTGTGTGTGCGTGTAGGGTCTGTGTGGAGGGAGAGTTTGTGCAGGTTATATGCAGGTAGCTGGGTATATACAGGCTGTGTGTGTGTGTGTGTGTGTGTGTGTGTGTGTGTCTGCATGGCCTGTGTACGGGTGTGAGGTGGGTGCTGAGCATAGGAAAACAGGTACCTCAGCAGCTGTTTGACACCCCCCCCTCCCCCCGACAGGCCTGCTGGCTCTTTTGACAGGGTCGCTAGATCTTGGCATGGTGTTTCAAGTGACATGGGCAAGGCATGGTGTGGATAGGAGGTCACGATCCTGAAGCCATTGCCTTCTGCCTGGTGGAGTTTGTACAGGACAGCATAGGCCCCAGAGGCTAAGCAAGGGTGCTTTGGGCTGGTCTACAGCAACACCCATGGAGAGTCCAGACACACACTAGTCAGTGGCTTCCCCCTGCACAGGCCTTTTTCTGTATCCCCCTGCATATTTTGCTGACCCATGTGTTTGCATGACCTTGAAGCAGCCTCAAAGGGCAACCTTTTTATGTTTTGTCAGGAGCATTTTGCAGCCGGATCAGTTCCCCTGCCTGGTTCAAAGCTGGAATTGCTACCGAAGGTGTGAGAGTGACATCTGCAGCCAGAGACACCCCCAGAGGTACCTGGAGCTAAGTGAATCAGTGTTCCTCATGTTCACCATTTACCATTCTACTGATATACTTAAAAAAACATGCAAAAACAAAGTCCAGGGAAGGTATTACCAAAGCAAGAGCTATTATGAATGTCGTTATACTAACACTAACTGCCACTGCTGTTAATCAGTACCAAGGTCAAATTCACAAATCGGCCGGTTAGTTTCAGTACTGGCCTGAAATTAGATTATCAATTAGTTAAATCATCACTTTGCTACAGAAAGAAAACAGGAGCTGACCCAGTCCTCATGAATCCTGCAGAAGGGTCTGAGAAGGTGATTCCACATTTTATCAGAAAGAATTTGACCAAAGCAATTCAGATCCATAGTGTGGAGCCAGCTAAATATCTTAATGGTGAAACCAAGTTCTCATCCACTGTTGAAAACATAACGTCCAAGTTGATTTGGAAGCTGCCATTTCAGACCTGTTTCCCTGTGCCCAGCAGATATTATAGCACAGCGTTAACCTCTGCTTCAATAAGCAGTGATTTGAGACTTCATATATCCCAGAATTGATGACAATTTGAAGTTTCTCAGGACTTTGATACCCCCCTAAACACTTTAATTTTATGAGTAATTTTATGGGACAATCTTTAGGTCTGTGAAAGCTGGAAACTTTTCCTTCAGGTGCCTTGACCTTATGGCTGCTCATCTACCCATGCAGGAGCCCAGCTACACTTTCATCTGCTCACCTTCAAATTCAAAGCTATAAAAAGGTTGGGATGGCTCCCAGTTAATAAAAATAGGAAAAAAGGGAGAAGAGAGGCTTAAGATAAAGGTGTTGCAAGTCCTCCGCTCTCGCAGCCTTTGGAATGTCACTGAGTGGGGGCTGGTATCTGAATCAGCAACCAGATGGTGAAATCCTTTAGGCACAGTACTTCTCACTGCTGGCCGTCCGCCGACACCCCAGAGAGCAGTCAGAGGCTGGAGTGGGCTTTTCACTGAAGTCCAAGGCCAGTGGCCTCAGACTGCCCAGCGGGTAGTTTCTCTGTGAGCTGGGGATGCAGAGCTTGCAGGATCTGTGCCTGAGAGCAACCTGCTGTACAGGAAGCTTGGAGTCAGCTCTGCAGGGTCTACCTCATCACCGAGCTAGGTACTGGCTCAAGGAAAACACAGCTCTGGGTGTGAGTGGATTTTAAACTCTCAAGCTCCCAACTCTGCTTAGGTTCCTCAGGCTCCCACCCCTTCAGCCTGGTTGACGGTGCTTTTTTTGGAGATACACAAAATGAGTCATGTGGACTGGTCTAGAGTTCTGAGCATGTGTGTACAGGTGTGTGTGTGTACATGCAGTTATGTGTGTGTATGCACATGTATGGGTGTGTTTGTATATGTGTGCATAATGCATGTGGAGAGGATGCTGAATTAGGAGATAATGCAGAGATACATGGCAAAAGGAAGTGGAGCAGATCTTGGCTATAGCCACATGGATGGGTTAATCTGTTCTCATACTGCTATGCTTGGTGTCCACACATTAAGGTCACTAGATCCATCATCAGGAGCAGAGGCTGCTGAGCAGCATTACAAGCCAAGGATGTGGCCCTCTCCATCAGGCGTCAGACTGACAGGATAGCCCTGATTCAGGGCCTTACTTGTTCCCAGGGTGATCAGATCCAGAGTCATGCCACCTACTCCAACACCTAGTGCACCTAGTGCAAGCACACCCTTAACTCTCAGCTTTGCATCTCTCAGTACTTCTAACTCTCTGCTCATTCTTTTCAGTTGACTTGTCTCTTGCATTACTTCTACTGACAAGTGACATCTACTGACAACTTTTCCTCCAATTGTTAATAAGGAACCTAAAACCACAAATGTTTCCTTCCTCCAAAGCCTTTTCTCCGTGGAGGGCCCAGCAATGTCTCTGACAACAAAACAGCGACGTGTCATTTGTTCTTATTACTCTAGGAGGGCAAGCTGCTGTGCGTGACCAAGGAAACCGAGAGCTGGCTGCCCTCGTGAACTTGCCGAGTGCCTGATGGAAAACAAGAGGAGAAGAGAGCTGGGGGAGTATGAAAAACATTACTTCTTTCCTGCTTATTGATGGAGGCAAGATTGATTGACTGTACTTGCTATAGTGTAGCATGCGTCAAGGTAGGCACAAAATTGTGGTTAGCACTAGAAAACCACTGGCCATGTGGATGAACTTAACACCAGAAAAGATACATGATGTAGACACAGATTTTGCCTTCATGAAGCTGGGAGGTGAGCTGGGGAGTTGCAAGGCTCACTAGGGTAGATAGGGCAGGGGAGATGGAGTTAGACATGTAGCACGGATGCATGTGATGACACTGGTTGGCATGACAGACCCTTGGGAGAGCAGGGCTGGATTCATCTTGCCTACGTTGTGATGCCTCCAGTGTTTATACCCATTATTAGAGAGAAATGGACACTTTAAGATGTAATTCAGCTCCTAAAATCAGCCACATGAGTCATGAGCTACAGGTTTACTCCACAGACAGTATTTTCCTCACTTGAAAGTTGAAGCCCTGCCCAGCAGGCAAGATGCACTCAGAACTGTCTCATTCTGGGAAAGGGCAGGTTTAGGAAAGGCCTTGAAGGAGACCAGGGGGTGGCTGAGGGGTGCTTATGGAAGGTGGTGGGAGATGAGAAAGCACCATGGTATTTGCTTGAACCCTAAGTGGTTGACTGAGGATGGCTGCCATTGCAAGGCTGCTGTCAGCATGCTGGCTGGGGGTATGGCCAAGAAAGAACTGAAAGGCAAGGACTTGTTAAGAGAAGAGCAGTTGGAAATATTTTGTCAGAACAGAGCTTTTTGTGAAGTAAAGTCAGTTTGACAAGAACAGCTTAGTTTTGTCATGATGATAATGACTTCAGTACTATTTCCCACAGTGACAGATACTCAAAACAGAATCATTTCCATAAAGGACAATCTTTGGTATGGAAATGCTCAAAATTCTGCCTCATATTTCCCCTAATTTTGATGCTCCCCACCTCCCATTTCCCAAAGCAGAGGGAAAAAAGTTCTGTTTCAGGGAGAACTTTGAAAGAGCATCATTTCCCTCAAAAGTGAATACAAAGCTGCCATCCTCAAGAGTTTGGATTTCGCCACATTGAGACTGAGTCAACAAGATGTATGAGGGGATGACAGAGAAACAGGCTGAGACGTTAAGGAGGCTGAGGGTGTTTGCATGGACGGAGGCTGCTCTGAAAGCAGGCGGGAGCTACCTGTCGGAGAGGCGTGTGAGGCAGTCTGAGCGCTGTCGGGGACCCGCGCCAGAGCAGCCGGCCCCTCCACAAGCCTGCCACATTCCTGGCCTCCGCAGCTTCCTGTGGCAATGCGTTATACAGGCTATTTTTATGCTGTGTGAAAAAGCGTGTCTTTCTGCAAGCGGAGGAAAGGCGGCGTGGAGAGGGAAAGTGAATTAGTGAAGGTCACAGGCATAATGTCACTCTCTGCGCTTCTGGGCCAGAGTGTGAAGAGCTAAAGAGATGGCATGGAGTATGGGCGATGGACTCGTGGTGGCTCATTTGGGGTCGAAAACGGATATGGAGCAGCTCCGTACTCCACCTCTGGCTTCTCAGGGAAAATCTAGCTACCGTGTCCCTCCACCACCCTGACAGTGCTGGGGAGCAAGCTGGCACTGTGCTTTTATTTCTGCACTGCTCAGTCTTTGCTTCTGACCATTTATAGAGTATCAGTCACTATATGGACTGTAACTGGGTTTTATATACAGAATAAAAAGTAATGATCATCCTCTCCTGCTAAATCGCACACAGTCAAATTGTAATATGGAATCCTTCCTGTCTGTAGTGGCAAAAGGTTCATATCTGGGAGAACCTGAATAGCTCCTGCTATAAGCACCCTTTTTCCCCACTAAAATCAAAGAGGTGCCCAGCATCAAACCCCCAGGATCGGACCCAAAACACTGGCCATTTCTGTGATGTCCCTTTCCCCACCCTTTCCCCTTCTGACCCTTTCTTTAAAATAACGGCTTATGTACGAGCAATAGGGCAGGTAAAAGCAGAGTAAGCCTTGCCTGTAAATTACTGCTTGTAAATGGCGAGAGGATGAATTCAGGATCTAGATCACGGCTGAACTTTCCCCACTTGGGTGAACTAAGTTAAAAGTTCACTGGAGTATTTCTCCTTTCTTTGCTGGGGAGTTGCTGGGCTTAAGAGCCCCGGCTGTGGATGTGAGACCAGGCAAGGTAGAGGGCATCCAACTGCCACGCTGCGAGCTGCTCCAAACCCGCTGCTCCAAACCAAAGAAAACTGCTGAAGTGACGGGAGAAATAAACCCAGCTAAGCAGCACATCGCCAGCAGGGTACAGTTGGAAGCCTGCGCGTTTACGGCAGTCTCCTTTTTCTGGGGGACGCTGGAGGCAGAGTTCCCATCACTTTCAGATCTCAAAGCAGATTTATGAGCCTCCCAAAAGCTCTCTCGCAGCCCTCCAGGAAGGCTCAGGCTGGGGGTTAGGTGGCGGGGGGGACGGGGGACGGGGACTATTTGCAGGGAATTGTGAATCTACTTTCTTACACGGCTGCGTACCACTGTGCAACGGTAATCCCCTGAGCAGGGTGAAACGGAGGCCTAGCTACCATGACCTCCTCTGTAGGTTTCCATGGATACCATGTACTATAAATAAAAAAAGGAATTTCAAACCAGTTTTCAGTCCTGCTTAGTGGGAATAGGAAACCTCTTTTGAATTTAGTTTCCTATCTCACCTTACAGGGGTTATTTTGCAGCCTGTTTGAAACAAATAATTACCCCTTCAGCCAGGAAATTACCACCAATCATACCTATTTACTTCCAAACACTTGGCTAATTAGCACATTGGGGAGAGCTGCCTATTTGCACGCTGGAGATGGGAGGCTTAGCGTCTTTATTTTGGTGGTGCTAGGAGAAAGGACGTGGGGCCAAGGGTCAGCAAGGGGCGTCAGAGCCCTCCGAAAAAAATAATAAAGAGAGAAGGAGAGCTGTAAAACTCAAAATGCTGAGATGCCGTGTGAATTAGCGTGCAAGAAGCCCGGCAAAAAAGGGAATATTACATCTGCATCCTTTTGCAATGAATCAGAGTCATGCTGCAGATTTTGTCTGGCATACTGGGTCTCTGGAGGATAGAAAATAATTTGGTCGCAGCAGTGGGAGGTGTGTGTGCGTGGAGAGGGGAGTTGCTTTCCAACAGCCTGCTGTGGTGAGAACATGCCTGACACTTCATTCCTTTCCAGTTAATGCAGCAAGGCCGGGAGGAAACTTAACCCTCTAATTGCTAAAGTGTATCAGGGACTTGGGAAAGTCCTTGGAATCCGAATGGCTCCCCGAGCTGGTCTTATCTTGCCAAAACACAGGGCATCAATTCAGAGACAGCAGAGGGGATTTATCCAAATGACTGGAGGTGGGGGCAGGGGAAACATTAATTTGAAACAGGCATTGGTCAGCAGGACAGGAGGACAGAGATGTTTTTCAGATGCTAGGCTGGAAATAGGCCTGCAGGTCCGGTTTGTTGCAATGATGGGTCTAAGTCAGTTGGACATGTGGTTTGCAAAGGGGTCTCATAGTCTCATAGTCTGGGGTTCGCAAGTGACTCTGCAGCCCAAATTTCACAGCAAGGTCTGTGCTCCCAAATCATGGTCACTGAAAACCCCAAACGCTTTCCATCAGTAAAACCAGTGCTATGTCCTCCTACCTCCCTCGAAAAGCTCCTGCTGTGCTAATTGCACAGCGTGGCCGCAGTGGTGCGGTCCTCACCAGGGTGGTCCACAACTCCAATGTGGAGGAGGGAGGGTAGGTGATGGACAGCTGTGTGCACAGTGTGTCCTCGGATAGGCCTGTGTGTGCCCTTCCAGGTGCTAGCAGGGGGCTGCAGCCCTGCAGCTCTCCGGTGCTGCCTGGGGCTCTGCTTGCTGTGGAAAGGGCTTGGTTCCCACTGTTGTCCTTTGGTGGCTACTCCCACATGACTCCGTGTGTGAATCAGCTATCAGGTGTGTACTGTTTCATTGCCTTGCTCACCCCGGTAAACTTCTGCCAGTCAGTCCAGGACTGGGACCACCAAGCATAAGCTCTCCACAGCAGGGGAGGAAGAGGAGGAGGAGGCTCTGTCCTTGGAAGGGATGCACAAAGCACCAAGGGCTTGGCCAGAGCCTCGTTCACAATATGGGTGAGCTCTGCTCAAAGCCAGTCTACAATGTTTAATAGCACAGGATGATCGCTGGCACCTGACTCTGAGCTGCTGCCCTCCTAAAGCCTCTTATTAGCATTTCCAGGACATTGATGTTGTGCTCGGATATACGGGAAAGCACTCATGAGTTACAGAGCCACAATATATCAACGTTAGAGAAGGGCCCATTTAAGCTTAATATCAGAGGCTGTTTTTTTTCTCAAGTCAGGTGTCTCATTCCCATTGAAATTCTACAGGAGTTGGAGTCTCTGCTCCCAGGGCTTCTTTGAAAGTCCCAGACTTAATTAGTATTTATCTTAATTAGAGGGACGTTACCTACTCTGGGAACTTCATGTTATCTGCTGTATTCATCCCCATAGCACTCTGGGAAAAGGCTCCCAGCCCTTTTTGCAGTGGGAAACAGAGACATGGGGCAGCCTCTGCTGCAAGCCTGTAGCACAGCAGGGAACCGAAAATATCTCTCCTGGGGCTGAAAGAGCAGCTGAAGTGCCACCTTTCCCTCCTATACCATGCCCCCCTGGAAAGCCAGGGTAGACAGTGCAGGAGACCACAGGGGCATTGCTTGACCTGATGAAGCAGAATGATGCTGAACCCTCCTGCCTGCCTCAGACCCATGAGGGTTTTATGGGGAACCTCAGTGGACAGAGAGGCAGTTCAGCACCAGCTGAGTTCTGAAGGATCGCAGCTCGTTCACCATCTTCAGGCCAGGCCACAAATCGCAGGGTGGAGGATGGGAGGATGAGGAAATTGGAGAAAATCAGCTCTCTTTTTAAAAACAAAGTTACCGGCTTGAGAAGAGCTTAGAAACCTGAGCCAGTCCCAACCATAAACAGCCAAGAAGAACAAGACATGGGGCTCTCTTGGCAAGGAGGGTCTCACCCAAACACACAAGAGGCAGATAAGTTCAAACAACTCCTGAAGTTGCCTGTGCACAGTGTCCCCAAGGGCAGAAAAGCTCACATCCAAGACCTGCTGTCAGGTGCCATATCTCTTCAGGGTTCTGTGGGGTGGCTTTCCCCACTGTGGTATCACTGCCCTGTCCCCCTTGCACAATGTGAAGGGATGGGATTAGTGTTCCCAGCTGGGCTGGGTAGGTTGCAAAGAAAGGATTTATAGCAAGAATAAGCACACTGGCCCTGGGCAGAGTGATCAATACATTGTGACAATCCCAGCAGTGCTGCCACAGGTGGGACCTGAGCTCCCAGGGGCTGGCAGTGGCTGCGTTGTGTGTACCTTCAGGTACGGTGGATGAACAGGGAAAGGAGGTGTGTGGGGGGAAGATGTGGTGTGTGCCACGTGATGTGGGGACAGGCATGCAGGGCAGGATGGGCCTGATATGAAGAAGAAGAGGACTAGTGTTTCCTTCCCCTCTTCCCTGCCTGGGGAAACTTGCCTCTGGGAGAGGTGCAAGTCTGGACAGCTCTGTGCTGACAGATATTTCCAGCACAAGACATGCCAGAGGGTCAGCCTTGCCTGCCACAGGGCTTTAGGCTGAGGGTTTTGCGGGGGAGCCGGTGAAAGGCAGCAGGTGCTGAAGCACGTTCAAGGTCGGCCCTTGAAACCTGCTGGGAACAGCGCAGGCAGCACTGGTGCCTGTATCTGGCAGGAGGCGAGAGGCGAGGGACTCCAGATGGGCCGGGGAAGGGCAGGGGTGGGATGAGCAATCTGCGAACATCTCTCTGTCAGCAGGAAGAGGTGCAGGGAAGCAGGCCTGGGGAGAAAGGAGACCTGCGGGAGGCAGGAGGCCATCTGCCTGCCAGACTGGGGAAGCTGGCCAGGTGGGGTGGGAAGGAGCCTGCGTTAGTAGTATTTCAGGGGCCAGGATGCTGCATTTGCAGAGCTTCCTGAGCCTTCTGCCTTGCCAGCCCTGCTCTGGAGTCCCTGCTCTGCCCCGGCAGCCCAGAGCTTGTCTCATGAAGTGAGATGTCTCCGAGCTGGGCCTGACCTGCTACAGTGCCAAGCGCTTTGAAGAAGCCCCAACAGTGCTTGCAAGGGGGCTGCTGCCTCCAAATCCCATTTAGGCAGCAACATCCTGCCCGCAGTGTCACAGGACCAGGCTGTTACTCCCAAGCAACAGGCCAGGCTGAATTCAAGAGGTAAAAGGCACAGCCTTGCCTGGGAGGCGCTGAGTGAAGTCCTTGACACCCTGCTGACAGCTCACTAGGACAGTGTGGTGATACCACCCAGGAGCACCACGAGTGCTTTTGTCACTCAGCAACTTGGTGGGAGCCTTGGAAAGAGGGAGAGATTGTCTTTTGCCAGGTCAGACCTGTGATCAGGTCTTTGTCCAGCTCATACTGGCCAATTATACTTCTTGAAGGAGAGCAGAAGTGATTTTCCAGATTTGCTTGCAGACTGCATGCAGGCATGGCAGCTTGAGAAAGGAATGGGATGGAAAGTGGTCTCAAAGGGAATGAGTGTGACTTAATAAGGAAGAGAAAAAAGGAATTAGGTGCTGGGAGTGAATAGTCCCAAAATGCAAAATATTGAAGAAATTAATTCATGAAAATGTTGAACACTTATCTCCCCTCCCCACTGATTTTTCACTAGCACAGAGAGAAAAATAGCAAGTTTCATAAGAGAAGGGAAACTCCCAGGAATCAAGAGTTCATGTTGAATAGTCTAATGAAAACTCCTGGAAATGTTAACATCTCTTAGCTGTAATTAGGAGCTGTATCCTTGCAAATAACATTGAAAGCTGTGAGAAAGCTATTCTTTCCACTGTAAATTGCACCCAAGCTTCCGTCTTTGTTGAAGGTCCTGGTGACACAGGAATAAAACAGGTGGCACTGAATTTAATGCTACCATTAAAGTCTTATAAGATTTTTATTTAGCCAAGAAAAAATGTGATAGCTTGAAAGATGGACGACTCAATCATTTTGTTCTATTTCATGCAAAGCTACCATTATCTTACTAGATATTTTATAGAAGTCTTGCAGGTCTCAGCCTGTAGGCTTCAAGATCATAGACAATGTGCTAATGTAAAGTCGCTTGAGCTTGTGGAAGATTTTGAAGGCCTGCTTTCCATGTGTTGAGACTGGCACTACATCAGAAGAACAGCTGAGTATACGGAGCAGGGAGCTACATATAAGTTACTGAGTATGGAGAGAATCTGCCTTGGGCTGCAATCTTGGGCATGGTAATTCAGTGTGGAAGTGCTGGCTGCTGTTAGGGAAGAATGGAGCCAGTCCCAGTTGGTCCTTCCCTGCCGCATGGGCAGAATGGTGCCTCGGTTCACAGGGAGCTACAAGTGCAAAGCATTAGGATAGCCTGTTAGCAGACCATGGCATGGGCTGCTTCGCCTGTTTTACTTGCTGACTCTGGTTTGTCTTTTGTTACAGACTAGACACGCAAGGCAGAGATGTGTCTATGCAGAAGTCCATGACAGGACATGTTGCAATAGTAATGAAGAACATGGGGTTTTCCCTTCCTTGTGGGACAGCTCCCTGGTGGCCTTCTCAAGCTTTGGGCCCCAGAAATGCTAACAGGCCATGGACAGGATAGTTAGAATGTCTAATTTTAGCTTTGTGGGCACTTCCATTTTCTAATCTGTGAAGGAGGTCAGCTCCTCTCTAGGGTGATTTGGAGAAAGAAGATATTTCAGCTGCTCCAAAGCGCCGTCTGGAGGAGCTGATTTCTGTGCTTGGACAGGAGGGAGACCGATCTCACAAGGTTAAGCTAGCATCTGGGAACCCCCCTTAGGGGGGCAGTGCTAAAGGGAAGGCCATTTCCCTGCTGATTTCCAAGATGCTCAGACAAAAATCCCAGAGACAGCAGAGGTATCTAGGGCTGCAGCGAGGGCCTGAGCGTACAGAGAACATTGGCTACCCAGAGTATGCTGGATTGCAGTGTGTGTGGGGGGGTGTCTAACTTCTGGCTGAGACTTTGAACGGGGTCTATGTACTGAATGGAAGCAATGGTGACTAGGGACACCCAGCCACCACCAGAGGAATTCATCCAGTGAGAGCAGAGACAATTGCCTTCCACCTACTTGACAACACTGCTTCTTGCCAATGGTATATTGCTATGGAGAACCTGCCTTGCTACAGGAGACACTAAAGGAGAAACAACCAGGGCAGCATCCAAAATAGCTAGTCAGAGCTTGATGAAGAAGAAGAATCAGAGTGATACAGCCTCACCTCACATGGGGTCTTGGCTCACCAGGACAGGCAAGGAACTTGCACAGAGTGCTGGATGGTGAGAAACTCATCAGATGTAAATCATGCTTCCTGGCAGCAGCAATAGGGAGGAGAAGGGGCATTCTTCAGGTGCCATTTCTGGAGCTGTATGTGAAAACGCTGCTGGCTGGAGGGATAGGTGTGCCTGGGAAAGGCAGGATGGATTGGCAGGTAGTTGGGAAAGCTTTTGTGACAACCAGCTTTGAATTCTTACAAATATCATGGGCCTCACCTGAAGTGCTTCCCCTAGGAACTACTGAACTGGAGTGGAGCATCCTGGCATCATGACCAGTGTACCTAGTGCCTGTTGCTTGTTGGGAACAAGCTGGTGCCTTTGTTCTTTCCTGGTTTAGAGACCAAGCTGAAGGCTTTAGGCACATCCATCAGCATCCTTCCTTCTGGAGCGGGTTATCCCTGGACACAAAGTTGTGCTGCTCCTTCCCAAGAGCAGTCTGTAGAATAATTCTTAGAGTATCCTAATGCAATTGGGCTAAATAATCTACTGCGCTAATCCTAGCTCTTCAGAGAGGCACTCAGATCAGGGCTTGGGCCTTTGGCTGTCCCTAGGAAGGGCCCGTCAGGATGCATGAAGGTAAGCAAGAAATATAATTCCCTGGCAATAATTCTCTTGCATGAAACTCGGTGACATCTGTGTAAAGTCTCATATGGACCAGACGCTGCCTTGTCTTGTAGGTAATGGAGTCTGGAGCAAGATCTCTTCCTATTAGTTTGCTCAAAACTTGTGAGGGTCAGGCTGGTTGAGGATCTGACTGTCATCAGAGTTGTACAGATTCTTCAGTGGCAGCACAAGCTTGGCGGCCCTGAATTATTCCAGGGAGAATCCAATGAAAAGGTTTCAATGAAAAAAATCTGCCCCTTCTACAAGAACTGGATCCATAGCAATTGTGTCAAAGATGTCCTCCCAGGCTAGACGACTCTGGACGTCACTTGAGAGCTTGTGACATGATTGTATGGTCTCACTCAGGAAAGAAATGTGTGCCCAGCAAATCGCTGGAATTAGGGCCCAGTCTCAGGAGTCTGTGTGTAGCACCATCACTAACCATCCTACGATAGCTCTTCTGATGACTTAAGAAATGTCTTCTTTTTTCCCTAGGTTGCATTGTGTCCCCATTGCAAAGATGGGAAGCTCAGTGGGCATTGTCTTGGGAGCCAGGCTGAATGAAATGAGAGGCACTTCTAACCTTTGCTTATGGAACTGAGTGAAGCTCCTTATGAAGACAGCTGTTTCTCTAGTTCAGCACCTGTATCATAAATAAGATGATGCCGTACAGAGTAAGCAGATCTGTGTGAGCTGGTAGAGAATAAGCAGGACAGTGAGGAACTAGAGACGGATGTGGTGAAACTTGAACAAAGACAGATAGCAGTGAATGTGAAAGGGAGGTAAAGCCCATTCTGAGGACCTGCCAAGCCACTCACCATGCTGGGGCTTCTGAATTAGCCATAGCCTCCTAGGAATGAGGTTACTTTGTGACAACTGAATGACAACCTCTGCTCAAGGGCCCAGCAGTGGCCAAAAAGGTGAATAAAAATGAGAAGCTTCATTAAGGAGAGTCTAGAGAAGGATGTAAGGCATTTCACAAAGCCATTAGACAGATGGGTGGTGTCACCGTGACCTTGTCTCAAATGCTGCAGGCAGGTCTGTTCATCCCACCTCACAAATGACAGTCACAGACAAAGGTCTGGAGGAGGGCTGGGAAAACTGTTCCAAGAGTGGCAGAGCCTGGGGCTTTTATATGCACAAGCTTGGGACCATTTGGTTTGCAACGCTCACATCCTCAGTAGCTCTGAGGCTCCTAACTCCTGCTGATTGCTTCTTGGGTGACTGGAGCCAAAGGCTTGCTCCAATGTCTGGTGAAGTCAACTGGGCTATTTCTGTTTGAATGCTCTGACCTGCAGTGACATGGGCTGGCTACAACCCGACAAAGGATGCTCTGAAGTAGAAATCTCCTGTCTAGCTCAGGCCAGGAAGGCATTTCCAGCTCCATGCTGGGGGTCGGCACAGTGTATTTCCTTAAGACATCTGTTAACAAGACTCTGCTAAATAGCTGTTGTGATCCTCCTGCTGCAAGCCTCGGTCTGAGGGTGGTTTGCTACAACAGGATAATCTTCCTAGCCAGAATGTGTGTGTGTGTTTGGAGCCTGGGCAATGGCCCACTTAAATACATGAGAGACTGAAGGACTTTTGGCAAAGGAGCAACCTAAATCAAATTAGGAAGACAAGGGGATGTTCCCAAGGGCCACTGCCTTGGAGTGAGCCCACAGGACTTGAAACAATGAGGTTTCTTTTCCCATAAAACAGTAGAAATAGGTAATCCAGATTAGTTGCTAAATGTCTCCAGGAGGTAGGTAAAAGGAAGGATCTTGCAATATTCAACTGGCAGTATCTCACCAGGAAAAAACTGTAGCCATAAAAATGCCTTTGCAAGCACCTGTTTGATCTTAGAGGGTAAAATTGCAAGAATGGTTATGAGCAACTCTCCAAAGGCCCCATAAGCAATGTTTATTTGTACAGGAGAAATATATGAGTCTACTGAATTCACTTTGTCTCTTGCTACAAACTTTGTGATCCAAATAGCAGCTTACTGATGTTGCTGGTGTTTTGGTGTAAACCACTTGCTGGGTCAGTTGATACTTTAATTCACACAAACAACATCAGCAATAATCTTGTATTTCATATGCCAGGATAATTTTCCAAGCCCTTCAGAGAGCTGGTCGGAAAAGGACACTTCTGTCTGAAGAAGTTTAATTTCCCAGTTATTTTGGTCCTACATCCATCAGAGATTTTGATGAACATTCAGTGAGAAAACATCAAATATTTTTTAATGTTGCAACATATTAAAAAAAGCTGTATTAGATACACATAGCATAAAAGAGAATGTACACTATTATGGGCATGAACTCTGGATACGATTAGCATTGCTTCTGTAAAAAGAAGGTTGGATGAAATGCAATGACATCTTTTAATTTCAATATTTTGTGTTATCAAAGTCAGCGAGTGACAATGACAGGAATTGTTTCATTTTTCTTCTCATAACTTTGTAACAACTGACATGTTCTTGTGGTATTTTCTCCCATGGTATGGTAATCTTGTGTTGGGAAGGCTTTTTTCCCTGCAGGTTCTGAAGTAGACCTCATCTGCTAGGCGCAAAAGCAGAATCCTTAGGTATGGTGCATATGAGCTGTGCTGGGCTGTACTGTATCTAGCACATGGCCCGGTATTTACAGGTAGATAGGACACCTATTTTTTACCTGTCCTCCATGTGAGCAGATCAGCTCTGCTCATAAGAACATCTGTCAGGGACTCATTCCTTTCTGGCCTGGCCTGTTATCTAACCATGCCTCATTCCCCTTCCCTCTCTTGCCTTCTTCCCCATCTGCTCATCTGGCAAGATTGTCGAAGCTGTGTTATAATAGACTAACAGAGTATGAATCTGTACCTCATCTCAGGGTGAGTGTAGTGTCCTAATGTAGGTAATAAACCTTCCTGACACAGGGAGCAGTAGAGCTGCATTATTTTCGCAAAAAAACATAAAACTCTAGGACATCGATGTGTTTGTACTGAGATCATCGCTGATTTTGAAGCAATTCTACTGGAGGAAACATCTGTGCCTTCAGGCCTCCAAAAACTAAAGGAAGCAGGAAAAAAATCAGTGGAGGTTTGGTAGGGAAGGTGTCCTAGCTGTTTCTCACAGTGTTATTTGGCTCTTGACTGTTGAAATGCATGTTTGAGATGCAACATAGCATGGTGACGTATGCGAACTGTGCTCCATGGAAGATGCCACTGCCATCCCTGTGAGAAATACAGACTGTGATATGGGGCTGGGCTGGTGGTAATAGAGAAGCTAAGATGCAAGAGTAGATTTTCTCCTTTAGGAAGGCGATGAAGATGAGATTCTGACTCTTAGTTCCTTCAGCCTGAAAAATCAGAAGGAGGGGAGCGTCCCTGAAGGTCACCAGCTTTTTCATGGGAGCTGTTTGTGCATGGAAGAAAACCGTCTCCTGAGCACAGAGCATGTGGGGGAGCCCCCAAATCAGGTACCTGGTTTTGGATGCAGGCATTTGAACTACACAGCTTCCCAAGTGCTGGAACAGAGATCACAGCTCTGCCTAACTGTCCCTCCATGTCAGCATCAACTGGTCACGGCTTACGGAACACTAGCTGTCCCCAGGGATGAGCTGCTGCATGACCCTTCCTGAAATGTGCCCTTTCCTTCCCTCTGTGCACAGTGAGCTGTGAAGTCCAAAGAGCTTGACAGAGAACCAGAGGCTGATGGAGGCTGTGCAAATGTGCTCTGCATCCTTCCCAGCCAGTGTGGTTTGGGCTGGGGAACTCTCCCCACCCCACCATCTCTGCCTGGGATAAAGGGAGTTTGTTTCTGCTTTAGCTCATTGCAATATCTCCTGCTGGCAGATTTTCCAATTAGGGAGCCAAGTGGGAGTCAGGAGAGACCCCAGGGTGGATTTCACACTCACTCTCTATTTATATGTAAACCTGGATGCAGGGCTGAGCTGCTGAGCGAGTGAGAGAAGTAGTAGTGAGGGGGGGGGGGGGCAGCCCAGAGAACAGAGGTCTTTGCAGCTCTGATTTGAAATGTGTGTGGGGGACAAGACTGAGAGAGAGGGAAAGTCTGGCTTGTTTCTCCCACTAGTTTCAGCTGCTGGGAGGATGCCTGGCTTATGTGCGCCTATGAGTCCTTGGTTGTGCCTCCTGAAACAGCACTGGACCATCTTTGAACACTGGCAACTGTAAGTACTCTGAAACCCTGTTTCTCTCCTGGGGACATGGATGAGCACCTTCATGTGCTGTGGGGTCCACCTTGTCTGCACACAATGTGGAGGTACAATGCCTGGTTCAGATGGGTTACAGGGTCTGGTCCCAAATTCTTCCACTCCTGCTCCTCAGCTGACATCCTGGTTCCTGTCTATGATTTTCAACCTCCTCTTGTGCCCCAGAACTGAGCTCTGTGTCTATCCATTGTACCTGACCAACAGTGCTCCTGACCCTACAGAAGGGAGAGAGACTGTGTGGGGCCCTCTGCTAGAAACTCAGAGGGAATTGTGCACAGTGCTTTCTGGCAGGTGTCCTACAGCACAGGGGAGTGGCAAAGGGGAACAGGGATTGTGATTGTGTCTTTCTGCTCCTGAAGGACTTGTGCAACAAAGGTTGTTGTGATGGAGACTTGTGGCTGGAGGAAGATGTCATGGGAGGGAAGAGAGGTAGAGGACACACAAACCACAAGTCACCTTATCACCATGGACGCTTGACAGGAAGGAGTGGATGCCCTGTGCAGAGTTGTGACGTCTTCTCTCTTGGCATTCCTCCATCCTGCACACTCTTCCATTTCCATTGGGTGGGACCTTTACAAACTGCCCAAAACAACCAGCTATTCTCTCTTTTTTAAATATTTAATAAAGACAAACATATAAAAAATTAAAACCTGAAGGGAGCAATTCTTGCATAGGCAAAGAGGAGCAAAGCATTGCCCCTGTAGACAGCTGGAGCATGAGCAAAACTGGAGCATGAGCCACCCCAAAAACGGGGCTTTGATTTGAGCAGTTCTGACCACCAAGGCTGGTTTATCAAGCTAGTACAAGGGCTGTTTTCCTGGTGCTTTTGCCTTTCTTTTATGCCATGATTATGGTTGCACAAACAGTTCCATTGGCTCAGCTGACCCCCTTCTTCCCTCTCCTCTTTTCTCTGGTTGCAAAATATGACTTTTGCTGAGCTACGCTTTTTTCTGGCATTTAAGCCAGGTGACAATCCCAGCTTATGTTTACATTGCCAACCAAATTTCAGCTCCTTTGGATCAGTCATTGAGGGTACAAGGCAGGTTTTGGTCAGCTAGTTGGGCATGCTTAGCAAAGTAGCACTAAGATGGGAACTAGGAGATGTTGGTTCAGGTCCTGTTTCTCATGCACTTGTAGTATGATTGAGGGTGTTTGATACTTGACGACATTGTGCCTCATTAGAATAACAGCATTTCTTGGCTTGGCAGGTGTGCTGCAAAGATAAATCCAGTAACATTTGGAAGGTACCACAAGACTACAGATGTACTCAGACAACTCTGCAGGCAATGGCATTTCTCACATGTATAACTGAACTGCAGCTACCTCTCATGAACAGTCAGAGCATGAAGAGATGCCTGAGGGGCAGTTGGGAGAGGTCTAGAAAAAGATGAGCAGCACAGGGAAGATGAATAGGGGTTGCTCATTCTCTTTCCCAGTTGAGAAGAGGGGGCATGAAGCAAAGCCAATGAAAGCCATCTTCAAAGCAGACAGAAGGAAGTGTTTTTTCATACGTGTTGTGGTGCTGTGGAACTCCTTGAGAAAGCTCGTCATAGCACTAACATTGAAATGGGTTCTGGCAGAGACTGAACAAGTTCATGGAAGAGAAACCCACTGAAAAGTACACACTCTTCAGACAATGTCTGGCTCAGGAAAACATGCAGGAAAATCAGCTAGAGGCAGGGTGAGTACTGGGGGAAGTACTTTATCTTCAGCTTCTTCTTGTATCCTTCCCTAGGTATCAACTGCTGTTGGAGACAGAATCTAGGCAAGATGGACCTTTGGACTGGCAGTACAGCTATTTTCATGCAAGACAAAAACCTCCTAGCAGATACTGGACCAGGAGTCTTGATTACACCCTGCTAAGCTTAGGAATGCTGCAACATGGCATAGGAAGAAGTAGTAGTCCATATGCCAGCCTCAGCCTGGGCCTGTGGGGTAACATCAGCTCCAGGAAGGACTGCTAGTCTCCACTGCATGGACAGGTCTGGAAGGCAAAGCTGCACCATGTTCATCATGCTCCACTCCAGGTCTCTGCTGGCAGCTTACAGGAGCGCAAGTCTGCAGGATATGATGATCAAGGGAGGCTCAGGAACAAGCTACTTATACTGGTCCCTGTCCTCATTTCCCCCTCCCTGCTTGTTACAGAAAACCAAGATGCTCAAATCTGGGCACTTAGGTATAAGCAAGGGGCTAGCTTAAGCCTTCACAGTGTCTTGTCCAAACAGGACCTGGGTTCTTGTCTGCACAAGGCTGGAAAACTAGTGTAAAGTAGTTTAGAGATTAACCTACTTCAATGAGTGTAACACTCCGACAGCAGCTATGTGCTCCATTTGCTTATGAGTGTCTTAGCATGGTCCTCCTAACACAACACTTGCTAAGTGGTTGTCAAGGCTCTCAAGCCAGCATTCACACACAACACTGCCCCAGTTTAATGAGATCAGTTCAGAGGCATGTGTTCAAGTGAAGTGGGTCAGCTTTGGGGCAGGTGACACCTCAACAGGAAGTTACCAAGGGTTGTAGAGTGAGAGAACCAAGCGTCATGGTCAGTATGGGACGCATCTACATTTTGGTGCAGACCCGTCCCCTAAATCCATATGTCAGTACCTAAAAAGGCCTCAAGAGAGTGAGATACAACTGAAATGGGCACACCAAGATGCTTAGGGTCTGTGAGCCCCTTGTCGACTCTCAGAGGAGACTAAACATCCTAGGGAGATAGCACACATCCAGAAACCAAGCTGAGCCAGAGAGTACCTTCAGAGCCGTAATACCAGTGCCTGAATGGAGACATATCCATCTCCAGACAGTAGCCTGAAATGGATTCCCAGCCGAGACACTCTGTCCCTTCTTGAGCACCAGGAGAGCTGGCTGACAGCCCCTTTAGCACACAGCCACTGTATTACTTAAGGACTTTAATGCAATTAACAAAGCACTACAGAGCAGCCAGTGTGGACTGCAGGTGTTCAGTGCCTCTCCAGGGCACGGACATCAAAACAGCTGGGCATGTTCCTGGTTTGCAAATTTCAAGGGCAGGCCCCAAAATAGCCTGCTGCAATCACCTTGGCCAGAGACCCCACTGCCACAAATCACCCTGGCAGGGCTGGTGGAGAAAGAAAACATTGTGATTTTCACAGAGATGAGCACAAACAAAACAGAATGGTGAGGATCAAGATAACTTGCCACTCTGCAACCCCAGTCTGCCTGAAGGGGACAGACTCTGGTCAGCAGGACCACAACCAGTGCATCTACCTCTTAACCTCACCAGTTTGTCTTCTTCCTTCCTTGTAATATCTACTGCTTCACCACCACTCCTGGCTCTAATGACTCCTGTTTTGTCATTCCATCTTATCCCCAATAAAAACTGCTTTGCCACATAGTCCCCAACAGAGGTATGTAACTGTCAACTGCTGCTGAATGTTGCTTTGCCACAGATTAGTGGATTAGGCTCCACTCCTCTCCTCTCTGATCTCTGTTTTCATTGCTGTCTGCTGCTTGCATGAAATCTGATAGTATCTATGGCCTTATGTCAGCAATGGCCATTGTTAGGCTGAGCATCCTAGCAACAGGGCCAAGATGGAATGGGAATACTGTAGACAAAGGTATATGAGATACGTCTGGGTGAGCACCTCACCGAGAGGAGAACTCAGGTCTAGCTCTTGCAGGAGTTTCTAAGAACCTTAATGACTGTATGGGAGAGAGGGAAGGGTGTTAGGGATGCCTTTGTAGGACCCAATGGCTCTGTGGTAGGCCGTTCCCAAGGACCAGGCTGGTGAGGCTGGTCCAGGTGAGTCTGCTTCATCCACAGACACAGAAACTGACCCAGAAGACTGCATCAATGTCTTTCTGCAGCAGGCCACAGCCTGACTCATCTGCAGCAGGTTTCCTCCGAAATGTCACGGTGAACAAACCCACTTGGTTTATGTCGCTATCTGCCAGTGACTCAGCAAAGGGAGGGGGAACGCAGGCGGCAGGGTGGTCTTCCAGGCTAGCTTGCCATTTTGCATCCTGCTCTCCTTAAGTCTTCCTAAATGCCTTCAGGAAGCAGGCTGCCTTCCTGGAGTTGCCAATGCACAACTTCATGCCCTCCTGCCTCCTTGCATTTGCCCAAGGGCTCACCTGTGTCTTGAAGAGGCATTCTTTAGATCTGACCAAAAATCACTAGAGCTTACCATGGCTGGGGGTGTGGTAGTGATGGAGGACACCCCTTTTGGTGCTTCAGGTCTTGAAGCTGAGGACCTTGACCCAAACACTGAGGCAGGAGATAAGACATAGCACATGAAAAATGTTTTTTCTTCACAAGAGCCAAAAACTTACCTTCACTGTTTCGATCCACACAGGATGTGGGCAGGTTCCCATAGCTATCCTTTGCGTCCAGGACTTAATGCTCTTTAGCCCTCCAAAAGCAACTAGGGCACTGGCAGAGAGGTCTCTTTCACTGAGGGGTAGTCCGAAGGTAGGCAGCCAGCAGGAAACAAGTTGAGGTTGCCCGAGTTGAAACCTGTGAAAGGCAAGCAATATTGAAACATCGTCTTGAGACTATGTCCACATGAAGACAGTATTTGGTTCAGATGATTGGAGACCTCTCTCCACACTGGCCTTCAGACAAGAAGTCAGGGATGGCTGTCACAGGCACCAGTAGGGAACAGTCCTCTTCCCACATTCCCATAGGAACACCCCACCAGGTCACCCTTTCTGAGGTCTGTAGGCATGTCTCTAGTGCAGTGTTATCCAGCAGATGCCTTCAACACTCATTGCAGGTCCACTGGGGAAATGGCTTTGGATTTTGTTCAGAAGACATCAGAGAAGGTCTTTCCACAGCTAGAGTCGGTGCTAAATGCAATGAATGTTCAGTTCCTATCTGAATACTACTCATATCAGGAGACAGGCAGCCCCAGACACCTCTCAGGCTCTCTGGATAGCTAGAGCCATGCATTTGAAAGATATACCATATAAAGTATCTTCCCAAATGATGACAAGTCTAAGGGGTCACTGGACAGAACAGCTTGGGGCTGGAGTCACTAGCAATGGCACCAGAGAGACCATCACTCCATCTTTGAGAAAAGGGAAGGAGAGACAGGCTTGCATCTGGATTAGGCTGGGGAGGTTACTACAGAAGTCCTAGGCATGAATCCCCAAGAAAGCATGGCCAGACACCTAGCAGGCTCAATAGCACCCTGCAGCGATGCACCTGTCCAGTAGTCCACATCCTGGCCTGCAGTGCTGACTACTGGATGGACAGAGATATTTTGGACTGAGAGCCTCTCTCCCTCAGCCTCTCCTTAAGATACCACTTCTCCCCCACAAGCCAGTCCACTTACCATGTAGAAGTTTTTCCTGCAAATCCAACTCACCCGCATGGGGAGGGTAATGGCCATGCACACATATATGACATGGGAGGAGCCCATGGGAAGCCAAACCTGTTTGTTGTGGGCTGGGGAACAAGCAGGGCATGGCTGGAGAGGAGGGTGAGCCAAGCAGCTGGCTCCAAACTGTGCTACCAACAGCAAATACCTGAGCCCAGGCTGGTGTGAACCTGAGCTGGAAGGAGGTCAGCTCTGTGTGGGGCAGCATGCAATCTTACAGGGAATTTCCCAAGCTGGACTGAACAGCAGGGTGTGAAGAGGCAGGGACAGCCCAGGTATTTGTCATGGGCTGATTAAAGAGTTTTTTCTTTGCTTTGCTGTGAATCAGTGCAGATTCTGTCTTCACCCACCAGACACTTTGAGGAAGCAAAGTCCCTCAAATCCCTAGACTAAGTGATGCTGTCAACATTGGCTAGGATGGGGAACGAACAAGACCAGGGGGGCAGTCCTTACGTGCCTAGGTCTTCACAGTGACCCAGAAATGATGCCTTGTTTGCAATGTTCCCCCACAAGCACTCAGCCCTTCTCAGCTGAGATTCACCAGGGAGAAACTAGGAGGAGATATTTTCTGGGTGTGAGGAAGTAACTTGTGCTGTGGTACAAAAACTCTCTGGGTGGGTGTCATGAGCACACGCCGGGGAGTATCCCGTGGGCCTGCGCTCAGAGCTACATATGCTGTTCCTCTGCCAGCACCAAACACGGCACCTGGCATCTGCTTAGCTCGGACCTCATTGGTACATCAAGCCAGTAGGTGGAAAGTCCAAGCCCACAGCACAGCCCATAAAGGTCATGTTTTATTCTGGCTGATCTCCTTCACTTGTCTCATCTCCTGGAGGAAAATGAAGTGGTAAACAGCCAGCAGCAGTTTTGTTAAAAACAAATCAGGGCAGACTAACGGTGGAAAATTCTCTTCTCTGGCCAGCACAGGGAATTCTGCTGAACTTGAGGTGATGCTCTGAGGGCAGCCCTCACTCCAGGCCCCTGAGTCTTGCATGGTTGACAGACAGCAGCCAGCTTCCCTCAGGGACACAGTGGCTGGGGCCAGGGGCCTGCCCTAAATGGCTTTTCTCCTTGTGCAGGATTTGTACTCCTGCTTTTTCTAGACCCCCAGTCAGCGCTGAGGCTCTGATGAGCCTGACTCTTGTCTCTGCCCAGAGCAAAGGGTTCTCCCCAGTTCCAAAAGTTTACAAACACAAAGAGCATATCAGGGGCAACCACCTCATCTGCCCAAGTCTTGCCATGCAAGAGCCTTGCACAGAGCAGACCAGGGAGGGAATCGGAGGAAGAAAGCCTGGCCAAGGCAGGGATGGCCACAACATGCCTTGGCCTTGGAAGAAAGGAAAGCAGGACATGGGAACACCCACGGAGGCCCTGGGAGCTGAGACTGTGCAGGGGTCATGTGCACAAGCACATGACAGCGAACAAAGAGGAAGGAAAAGGAGAATGTTGGGCTGGGAGGTGGTAGAGGGGTCTGCGAGCCAGTTGCTCTTATTGCTTTAATTTTTACCTCCCTCTCTAGAGTTCTAGGACTTTTACTGGGCTTTACAATCCCTGTCCCACAGCCTGGCAAACTGAGGCACTGAGATGTTAAGTGAGACCACCAGAGAAGAGGACCAGGGATTGTGGGATTTTTTCCCCCTTAAACAAAGCAGAGCTATCAGTTGACACATCCCATGCTGCTCTGCTCCTGAGGGTTACTGGAGCAGCTTCCAGCAGATATGGGGAGAGATGGGGCATTCCTGCAGCATGGAGTCCCAGGCAAAGTGATACTTCAAATTGGTGTCCTCCCACCAGAGCAGGGAAGCACAGTTTGGCTTCCTGCTGGCTGCTGCCAAGCACAGAGCTGGGAAGCTCCAAGTCCCTGGACCCAAGCTGGCAGCCCAAAGGCATCCTGGGAACCTGGGTTTTGAGGCTGTCTGCTAGGCAAAGGGTTAGGAAATTAGGCAGGCTGCCACCAAAAGTCTGCCCAACTTTCGGCAAAAGCCTGTCTAAACGATACAGCTCTATGAAACATTTCAGCTTTAACAAATACGTGGTTTTTAATGAAAAAAACAACCCAGTTGCATTGAGAACTTGCCCAGCTGGTCTGAGGATGGTTCAGCCAGTCTGTAGGAGAGCTAGGGCACCAGGCCCATCTCCTTGTATACAGGCTGCCTATTGTTCTCCGCGCTGAACACAAAGATGGCTTGCATTAAACAAGAGGACTGGACAGGACTGCCTCAGTCATCGAGTCTAGACCCCCATGGACACAGCCAGACTCTTACTCTGTGTCTGCTGTAGATGGATATGGGCAATGTCTATGCCTCATCATGCAGGGGCCATTGACTGCTTCCCAAACGGTGGAACAGACTGAGACCCACAGGAAAAGGCTAAAGTCACACGCATGACAAAGTCCTACCATTGGCCAACACTGCAGCACAGGCAGGGTTTTGCTATCCCATACCTGTCCTTTCCATCTTCCTCTCACCTGCTCAGCCCTTGGCTTAGGACTGGCTCTGCAGTTGGGCAACAGGGGATGCTTGACCCCTCTTTGCTGAAGACTGCATATGTTTTTTAAAGGCTCCCGGCACCAAACTGAGTGTGGCAGGCAAGGGATGAGAGAGCCGGCAAACTAGCATCTAGACCAGCAGCATAATGCCTCAGTACAGACCCCATTGCTGAGTACTGTATCCAGACTTGCACTCACCACTGCTGTCACCTTGTCTGTGCCAGGCTTCTTGAGCCCCTACACTGTCCTGTGCTGCTTCTCATCTGCTTGTTATTCTTGGCGGGGGTAAGAAACTCCCCCCGCCCCCCCCATCCCGATTCAATGTATGGACGATCACCATGGAATAGCCCCAAAAGGTTGAATTTAATGCTTTGGGGATTTGCAAGTCAAGAATTCTTCTGCCCACACAATACACAGCCTGGCTTTGAAAGGCGTCAGGATTAAAATGCAACCACAAACTTGACAAACCGGCGAAACGGCCTGCAAACAATAGGCTGCGACTCTGTGTTATCATTCACTGTGTGTGAAGGACCAGCGCTGGGCTTGGCGGATTACAAGTCATGCGCTAGAGAAGCTGGGTCTGGTCACCAGCAGGGAGGGCTCCTTTGTACTGCTCTCACAGTGGGAAGCAACCCAAAACCCAGCCTGCACAGAGAGCCATCTCCAATCTCAGCTGGGGGTAACGAATGCTGAGATGGCAGGACCCCCTGTAGTCCTGGGCACAGTCTGAGCTCTTCTTGGCTAGACAGGATTCATTCTGCCCGGGGAGGGGGGCTTCAAATCTCAGCTCCAGATTTGTTGGTCTTTATTGGACCAAAATCAAGGACTTTTTCTCTGATTCAGTCCTGGGAATTGTAACTTGGTATATGTAGGAAGAATAAAGAAATGGGCATGTGGAGGTTGAGGGGATTCTGAGTGAACAGGGATGCCAGGATGGGACAGAGGGTTTCAGACGATGGAGGATTAGTTACAGGTCAACCGTGTAATAGTAAGGGACAATACCACCTGGGGTTGCAAATAATTAACATCCTGGACATAAAGCCAGTAAAACAACTGGCTGGATCTTCCAGTGGGCAGCAGCTAACCAACTTCACCAGGGACCCCTGAAAGAACAGAGCCTACTGATCTGAATGCCCAGAAAACATACTGTTTGGGGCACTGGATCTGCTGGAACACTGGGATTATCCAGAACTAGAAAAGGTTTGGCAAAAAAGACTTAGATCTGGTGGGTTTAGTGGGAAGGAAGAAGCCACTGAACAGCAGATGTGACAAGCATCTTGGTCCTTGTATGACTGTCACACCTGAGAGTGATTATTTTAATGAGCTGATGAACAAAGATCAGGAAGGGATGAGATTCACCTCCCCGCATTGATTTAATATTAGTCAGGTCAAGCTGGCCAGTGCTACCAGGCAACCCACATCTTTCCCATTCAGATAAAGCAGCTGTATGAACCTCCTTGTCAGGAGGACATGAGACTGAGTTTTCACGTGTACGGCACACTGGTGGAAACTTAGATCTGGTGATCTGCCCCTTCCCAGATGCCTTCTCACCTTCTTCCTTGCTGTGCTTTCTGCTCTGGAAGGAAACATACACCAGTTTTTTCCTCAGTACATCCACACTTGGGAGCATGAGAGACCGAACTTAGCAAAAAAAAAAAGGGCTCTCCTCTCTCTTTGGGGGCCCACCAGGCTAACCCAGCAAAGAAGGGAGAGAGGACACCAGTTCCTCCTTGGGATCTCAACAGAAATGAGTACTGGTAAGCAAACTCCCAGCATGGGACTGTGTATGCAGTTACAAAAGGCTACACTGACCTTAGAGCACCTTTTTTGTGAGCAATGAAAAGGACAGTGTCTATGTTGTGTCCCAATGTGGGCCAGGTCTGTAAGGGACAGAAAAAGCCCTACCCACATGCGCTCTGGAATCAAGAGCAGCACTAACTACCAAACCTCACAATGCCATTTTTATTAGGCTGCGTGGGAGGGTATATATATTTTTTTTGCACAAAAAGTTTGTTCCTGCACTCAAAAGGGGCCTTTCAAAAATGATGCAAAATTGACACTGTTGTAACTTCAGGGAGTTTGCTGGGAAAAAAGAAGCAATAAAAACATTATTGAATGAGGGGCTGACATTTTTCCTGTACTGAAGTGGAGTTTCGGTAGCCATTTTGATGCTGGTTTAGATAGATGAGCTGAAGAACAGAATACATGTTTTTTTAAAACTATACAGCTACTTCAGAGAGATGTATACAGAGCAAGGGTTCAGGTTTTACCTAACTTTGTCCAAATCTTCCATACTGATGCTAGAACGCAAGATTTGGTAAACTGGTCTCCACTGGACAGAGAAATCAGAGCTGTGGAGTGTGAGAGCTGCCTTAGTATAGCTTTCTTTGTGTCACACACACTGATCTTTCTAACTGCCAACCCTTGAAGAAAGAAGAAAAAAAGGGCACAAGCAAATTCTTCTTGCACCTCTTCTCCTAGCCAGCACCAAAGGCTTTTCCCAGGAAGCAGCTCTGTGCCGAGGTCTGGCCACAATTGGAAATAAGACATTAATGAGCAAATTCCCTTGCTGCCTGCAACAGTGCCCTGCAAACAGTCTCTAGCCGAGCTGGCAGATCTCTCTCGGGTCTTGGCTTTGCCATGAAGTGACAGCGCATGGGCACTGGTGCCCAGTGTTGACTCCACAGCAAAGCGAGTGTCAGTTCGGCATCACGGAGCTTGCAGGGCAGCCGGGCACCCTGCTCGGAGGAGCGGGGAGGGCCAGGGGAAAGGCTGCTGGCAGCCGGCACCGATCCCACTCTGGTTTATATACGGTCCCAGCTGAGGATCCCAGGCAGAGGAGGGGGAGTGGGATGTGAGACGGGAAGGCCAATTATAGCAGCTGGGGACAAAGGGACGCTCCCAGCGGCGGCTGGGAAACATGACTGCTGGTTCGCAGGGAGCGAGCCTGCCTTTCCCAGCCCTCAGCTCGGCTCTGCGGCCCCTCTGGGGAGGACGTGCAGGGGTCAGGCCGGCCTCCGCGGCAGGAAGCACAGAGGCAGCGGCCGCTGTGCCCCCACGGCACCGGGGGCGGAAAGGAAAAACCCGCGGTGAGGCAGGCGGCGGGAACTGTCTCCGGCCTGGCCCGTGGTCCCTGGGGAGGGACGAGGCGAGCGGGGCGGGCCGGGAGCCCTCTGCGGAGGAATGCGCTCCCCTCCCTCGCGGCGCCGGAGCCGGCCGCGGCGACCTCGGGGGCGGCCGCCGGGCCAAGCTGTTTACCCAGGCCTGCTCCAGGGAGCCGCTTCCGAGGGCCGCGCGGTGCTGCAGGAAGGCCCCGCCGCCGCCACCACCGCTGCTGCGGCGGGGTTAGTCGCCAGCTCGCGGGGCCAGATGGCCACCGGCCCTGGGGCGGGGGGGAAGCGAGGTGGGTGCTTCTCCTCCCGCTGCCCCCGCACCGGCTGGGCGGTCACTCTCCACCCTGCCCCTCGCTCGCCCCGGGGACCAGCTCGCCCCGAAGCATGGGGACGGAGCCGGCCCAGCCAGGGCAGGAAGCGGTCGCTCCGTCATGGGAACAACCCAGCTTCACCGCTGGCTGGAGCTGGCCCCAGGCTCTGCTCGCCCCCGCATGCCTGCGTGTGCCTGCAACCCCAGCCCTGCTCCAGGGGCCACAGCCAGCAGGGTCGGAGCAGGGCTGCTCTGGCTCTGCGGCTGGGAAGGCGGTGGCAAGCTCCCCGGCCCCCCTGCACCCAACGGAGCTCCGCTTTGGAGGGGGGGGACCCTGCCTTCTGGACGACGTACCCCTGCATGCCCCGCAGGCAGGGACTGTTGCAGGCTGGGGGCGTAAGGAGGGTTGGGTAACGATGGGTTGCCTCGGCGAGGTGGTGCAAGACGAAGGGGCACCCCCTCTCCTGCCGCAGACACCTGGCCCGGTGCTCTCCCAAGCCCGCTCCCTGGTCCCCAAGGGCGCATCGCTGGCCCGGGTGCCCGCGGGGCACGGCCTTGCCAGCTGCAGGAATACGCCCGGGAGCTCTGGCACCAGGGCTACGGAGTGCCTGCCTGCACGTATTCCTTTTTTTTTTAATTAAAACAACAACAGCAGCAACAAAACGAGAATTAAAAAAGCTCCCTGGCCCTTAAAATGGTAGGCATCATCTGATCCCACCAGTAAACAGATCTTGGGGGGTTACTTCTCCAGGGAGAGACAGAGCATCCATTCCTTCCTCCTCCTCCCTCCCTTCGCCTTGCCCGGCTGTCCCTCCCCAGCCTGGCACCGACCGAGCATGGCACAGACACTGCCCTTTCCGAGAGACGAATACCACGAGGCTGCCTTTCTCACGCTCGGCCTCCAGTGTGCCTTCGCATGGGAAACGCTGCCAGCGCACCAGCCTCGCAGGGGGAGCTGCTCTTGCTTGCTTGCTTGCTTTCTCCGTCTCCGTACCGAGGTGTTGCTGGGATGGGAGGCATGCGGCTGGCCAGCGGGAGGTCTGCTGGGAATTCGGGTGGGTGCCCGGTGCTCCCCTCCCGCCAGGTGCCTGCCCCAGGGCAGGGGCCATCTGTTTGCCCTGCTTGGCCCCCGAAGGTCGGCTCCAGCGCTGGCAGGGAGAGGGCCAGCCTATATTAAGCTGAGCCCGCAAGGGAGCACGTGTTTGGGATACCTGCATTGTTCGCCGGGGCAGATGCGCGGCAGGAGCTATATTTGGAAGGTGCCGTTTGATTTCCTCCCAGGACGCTGCAGCAAGCCTTTCTGCAATGCTGGGTGAATAGCTGTGAAGCCGAGTTTGCATCGCCCAGCCTGAGCACATCAGCGCTCCCTCCCTCCTCCCCAGCCCCACACCATCCTCTGCTCCTTTTTTTTTTCCCTTGCTTTTTTTTCCTGCCGGCTGTGAAAAGGTGCAGTCTGCTTTTGACCATTTCTCCTCCCTCCCTTCCCCCTTCCTGTTGGTCAAAACCGCCATCCTGGAACAGCTCGGAGGATTAGTGAAGGGATACCTTTGAAACCGATGCCAGGAAAGCTCCGTGGATCAGTTAACAGGAGAGTATAAAAAGCAAGGCCTGTCTCCCCACACACTCCCCCCACCTCTCTTCCTCCATGTTACTGGCCCTGGCTGCCGGCTCACCCCTGGCTGGGGGCCTGCGATCCCAAACGTGCTCTCCAGGCTAGCTTGCCTCGTTAATTAAAGAAGACAGTTTTTTAGCTTCTCTCTCTCTCTCTCTCTCTCTCTCTCTCTCCTTTTTTCTTCAGCTCCTGCTGGGGAAAGTGGAATCAGTTTGTGGGGGCTGGGGGAGGAAGAGGAAGGGTGCCAGGGATTACAGGCGGCTGAGCATGCTGTGCTCCCAGGGTACAGGACGGCCCAAGTACCTTCCCCTGCTCCTTGGTGGGCTGCACCTCAGGGATGAGGGGAAAGGGAAGAGGGGACTTAGCTCCCCGTGCCCACAGTCCTTGGTCCAAAGGTGGTGGTTGCAGCCCCTCTTGGGATAACCCCTTGCAGCTGACTGCCACAAGCATTCTGCATGCCAGCTGCACCTCCCCACTGACTCCTGCCACACTGGCACCGCTTGGCTGGGGCAGAGAGCCCGTCCCCTGTTCCTGGGAATGAAGGGGCCCTGAATGCAGCATGCATGGCGTAGCATGCATGGCGCCCCTCTGCATGGTACAACATGCATGGTGCAGCATGCACGGTGCATCTATGCAGGGCGTAATGTGTGTGGTACAGCATGCACAGTGTGGCATGCATGGGGCAGTGTGCATGGCTCAGCATACATGGTGCATCTACAGATGGTGCAGCCATGTGTGGTGCAGCTGTTGAGTGGTGCAGCTGTGCATGGTTCAGCGTGCACTTCTGCTCTCAGTATGGCTCATATCAGCAGAGCACTGTTGCATCTTGCTTCAGATGCATATGTGTTGGAGTAGCACATTTTAGAAGCCATTCCCCAGCCTAGATGTGGCTATCCATGTGAGTGCAGGCTGAAAAGCAGCCACGCTGGCAAACCTTACAGGGGGCAGCAGGCTTGAGTGAGCTCAGGAGGGCAGCGGGGACAACAGGAGCTTGGGGAGGGACCAGAGGGCCGTGCTGAGCTGAGTGCTGGCCTCTGACTCTCTCTGACTGTGCCTGATCCTTCCTAAAGGGAAGGCCTGGCTGGTTCTTCCCGCTGAGTCATCCCCAGGTCTATCAGCCTGGTTGCAAAATTAAATTCAAAGCTCGTCTTATTAACACGAAGATCACTTACATCCAGCTGCATGAGCCGCAGCCCCTTTAGGATTTAATAATAAAATGAATGCCCATGACCTGACTGTTTGCTCACGCCTGGATCTTCCTTGATGGATGAACAGAAATTGCTCCCTGGCTCAGGTCACCCGCAGTAAAAATCGCCAGTCGATTGCTGGGCCCTCCCTTGGCTCCTCTGCGTTCAGGGCTCACTGGCTTCGTTTGGGACCTGGCTTGAAACGGATAATCAATAATAATCAGGCTCGACGCTGTGACGGCACCTTTGATCCAAGGATCTCAGAGCACTTTGCAGCGGATAATGAACGGAGCCCCCTCTGTGAGGCAGGCAGGAGTGTCTGCATTTTATGAGGGGGAAACAGAGCCCAAGGACGAGCTGACCCCGCCACTCACAAGCTCTTTCCTGCTTAACATCCCACATATGGGCGACTGCTTTAGCGTGACCCCAGAGAATCACAGAAGGAGGGGAAGGGGTGAATGTCTATGGGGCTCATTTCACCGTAGCTCATTGCTCTAGCTCCTTCCTGAGACAGCCTGAGCTGCCCTGTAAGCAAGGCAATTATGGGAAAAGTAGTGCAGATTTGGGGCTCAGCCTGGCAGGGAATAGAGCAGTCCATCCTCTCAGGGACAAGTGGCCCTGCGGTTCCTCCTGCCCTGAGCTGTGGGTGAGGGCTGGCAGGGAGAGCACTGCCAGTAGCACAGTGCTGGCTCACTGTGTTGGGCTGCAACACTTCTGCGGCAGCGTACATGGTCCAGAGCTGGGGCTAAGGCTGGGGGAATCGCTTCCCAGGGCTTTCAAGGAGCTGGCATGAAGTGAGCACCATTCCCAGATCTGGGAAAAGAGACAGAGAGAAGCTGCTGGATCTCAGGCTCTGCTATCCTGGAAAGTTTGGCCACTGCGTGGGCTCCACTTGCTTTCAATCACCCGAGCCCCAGCAATGTCAGCCCTCTTGCTGCATGCTGGTCCCCTCTGGTCCCCCAGCCAGGTCCTTTGCAGGCCCCACTTCAGCCTTGGGGTGCTGGGACGCTGGTCTGGTGGCTGGCAGCACGGACCACCTGCATGGTGAGGTGTGTGGGGCTGCCAGTGTGACGATCAGCCAGGACGGGTGATGTTCAGCTGTTGTGCCCCCTATGGCTGGGCAGCTGGGGACAGGAGGACCAGCTCTGCAGATGCCACCGTGGTGTCCCCAGTGTGCACCCCTCGGCCAAGGTGACATTCTGCCATCGGGAGGGCTGTGCCCCCATGGCTAGGTGGTGGGGATGGGGGCCTAGCTTTGGGATGCCATCCAGGTGTCCCGGGCGTGCACCCACCAGGACATGCTGCTCTGCCGGTGTTGCAGCGCCACCCCTTGCCTCCTGGGGAAAGTGCCTGTTTGCTTCATCTGCTCTCTCCAGCAATTAAGGGACTAATATATTAATTGTTTCTAATCTGCGCATCTCCAAGGTCACCTGTAGGACTGGGCAAGGGAAGCAAAATGTCATTTTCCTGACTGCGAAAAAATCCACCCCTGGCAATCCCCATCACCCATTCTGAGGGTCAAGGACTCCAACCTGGGGCTCACCCACGACCAGCAGAACTGGTCCACAACTCCTGAACCCCCTCAGCCCCCAGAACATCTACCTTGAAAGTAGGGCCGTGGGGGAGCAGCCTCCAGCAGGGAACAAAAGAGCCACTGATATGCAAGGGGGCGATGCAAATCCAATGTTGGCCTCGGGTTGGAAATGCACCCTTTGCCGGAGATTAAAAGAAAGTAATACTAAATATATTGTCCTTCCGGTACAGCCAGCCAGCTCGCGCCTCCTCGCAGCCTCCCTGTGTGTGCGCCGCCCTGCCTTTGTCTCTCGCGCTCAGCCGCGCTTCCAGTCTTCAAAGTGTTAAAACTTTTCAGTGTGTGCTGCAGATCCCTTGCCTGCAGCCTCCTGCCCTGAGTCAAATTAATCATGTACTGGGAAACACAGCAGGCATGTACTAGCCCTGGGCATGGTGTATCACGTACTTTCTGGAATCTGTCACATGGGGAGCTTTCTGTTTTAGGCTCAATTGATCCTTTCTCGGTTTGATACTGTGTTTAATTGTGAGATGGGGCTGTGTGTTTTTGCTTTAGCTGAACTTGAAGGGCTGCTCTTCCCAGCCTTGTTTTCAGATGTCCACAAGAACAGACTGCTGCTGTCTCCTCACCCAAACAAAAAGCCTTTCTCTCCCCACACACAATATCCCCTCTGTATTGTCCACAACAAAGAGCAGGGCTAAATTAATTTTAGGTCCAGCTCCTTTAATGTAGGACCAGGGAGGGGAGACGCTTTTATTGCTGCAGCTGATGGCTCAAACAAGATATGCGAGAGGTGGCCTTGGCCACGAAGCTCTCTCTGGGCAGCAGGGAGAGGGAAGGATGCGCCTGACCCCTGAGGGGGCCCTGGCCAGACCCCCTCATGCTGCAGCACCCAGTGCCAAGGTTAGGCAAGATGGAGGAAAGCCCAGCCCTGTCACTGTGCTTCTTGCTGCAGCATGACCCGAGGCTGGTCAGAACCCACCTGGACTTTCTCCTTCCACTCCCAGAGGAAGATTTTCCATATGCTCCTTCCCAGAAATGGCCATCCATGGAAGTCGGGTGGGACAGAAAGGGCCCTGTACCCCCAAAGTGACATGTTATGGCCTTGCACATCCCTCTGGACCACGAGATAGCCACAGCAGGGTGATTTTTTCTTCTGCCTCCACACAAAAGATTTCAAAGGCCAAGAAAATCCACCCAAAATCAGACAAAAAGCAAAATAAACATTTTTTGTGTGCTTTTTCTTTTGGAAAAGGCTTATCTGGAGCAGTCAGCGTGGGCTGCTGTGCTCAGTACCATGACATGGAGCTTGCCGTCGGTTTCACAAGGCTGGGGAGGTCTCTGTAGGGTGTCCACTCAGCTTTTGCAGGTCCAGACCTCGTGGTGTGAAGTGCCGTGCACATGACATTTCCTTGGCCAGCCTGGAGCTCCTGCTCATGTTGTGTTATGGGGTGTTGTGTGGGGTCTTGGCTGGAGAAAGAAAGAGGTCATGCAGCACCCAAATGTCAGGTCCTGGCAGCATCTCCAGGATCTGGAATGTGCCAGGCTGGGGGTGTGGAAGAGCCCTGGGGCAGAAAGCAGGAAGAGGGCAAGGAGCCCTGGGAAAAGAAGCAAAAAGAGAAGACACTTGGAAAGGAGAAAATGGGAGAGCAGTTTTGGGAAAGGGAGATTTGCAGTACAGAGCGGGGAGGAGAAAGGAAGAAAAGGGGATCCTGAGGGGAGCAGAGGAGAGGGAGGAGAGGTCAGCTGAGTGGATAAGGAAACCTGGCAGTCTGACATGTACGAACAACAAAGGGTGGAGAGGTACAGTGCAGCGGAGGGGCCTGTGGGGAGGGGGAGACGGAAAAGGGGAGTGAGGTGTGCTTGTGTGTTTTTCCACAAATTTAGGCAGAGACCTAGCCTTGAAGGTGGTGTGTGTTTGTATGTGTGTGTGTGTGTGTGTGTGTGTGCGTGTGCGTGTGTTGCAGACAGCTCAGCTCTGGATCCTCCTTGTCTGCATCTTCTTCCCCTTCCTGAGTGGACAAACAGGGCAGATTGCACCGCCTGGTGTGTGGGAAGATCCCTGGCCAGCCCCCATGGTGAGGGGAGGCTGGGAGTCTGCTCTATCCAAAGCAGCCCCTGATTGCTCAGTAGGTGGGTAGGAACCTGCTCCTCATTTATAAATATTCAGTGCCAGCAAAAACCATTAATGTTGCATTAAGGCTGACATTCTGAAAGCCCCAAAGCCAGGCAGCTCAGTACTGTGGCTGCAGCAATATTTGGGTCCTACCGTATATATGTAGCTGCTCGTCTTGCTCCAACAGGGATTCCTCTGAAGGCCAGGATGCCATGTGGATGCAGCAATGTGCTGTTGAGAAGCATCACTTTGACCATTTAAGTCCAGGACCCATGGCCCCAAGTAGCATGTTCTGGTAAAAGTCAAAGAAAAGGAGGGCATGGTGTTTAACGTACAGTCTCAAGCCCTCCAACCCTCAAGAAATGCAATGGTTTCAGAGCTGAAGGCTGGAGTTTTCTTTTCAGAAATGTGGGCCAGCACAAACCCCTGGGGCAAACTGTCTCAAGCTTTACTTTGCTGTTTGGGAGAGCAGTGAGAAGTCCTTTGTCTGCAGTGTTATGCTGTCAGCTTCATGGACTACTCTTGCAATCTGAAGACATGCAATGAATAGGCAGCAATGCACATATTAAAGCAGACACTGGAGAAAGGAGTTACGTCTGTGCAATATAGCAATCCAAATGTTAGTATTAGGACCAAATTTTCCCACTTCCAGAAGTGCAACCCAAAATCTGGCAATTTGCAGACTTGGGCTTCAGTCTGCAGCCAGCTTCCTTGCTTCATGGTATTTTGCAGATTCTCCCAGCTGCCATGTCCCTCTCCATGCCAGCAGCATATCATTGAGCTTGAGGTGAGAGAAGAAGCAGGATTTGGGTGAGGAAAGGGACACACCTAGGGAAGACTGGAAATGTTTCAGAGGGCCAGTAGGGAGCAGGCGAGATGGAGAGAGGATCTGGTGAGTGTGGAAGGTGGTCAAAGAATTGCTTGTGGGCTCCAAAATGGGAGCTGTGATGGAGGTTTAGGTCTTGGGAATGAAAGGTTGAGTTGCCCTGTACTACCATGTCCTCCTGAGTAGCATGGGCCACTGGCCACGTGTTCTTCCCCTCGCTTTTCTGTACCTGCGAATTGCTGGTAACCATAGTGAAAATGAGTTTATGGTGTGTGTGGCTCTTGTCTATGGCATCTTGTGATTCAGAACATGCCAGCATCCTGTGACACCCCATGTCATGGGAGGACACCTTTCTGAATCCTACATGCAGTCTACTGCATGGTTGGCTTCTGAAACCTCCAGGGATGAACGGTGTGGTTGGGTCTGAGAACTGACAGCTTTCAGCCAGGGCTGTTCTGGAGGCAGTTCAGTGGGCTCAGCCAAACCAGCTGTTAAAGTCACTGCTTAATCCCAGCCTGCAAAGTAAAACTCTCCTTCCTTTCTTCTTGGTGCTGCTGTGCCCTCTTCCCCTAAGAGCTGTAAGGACTTACTCCTGCCTTTCCCTCCAGAACTGCCTGAAACTCAAAGGGGAGCGCACCCTGGCATGTATTTTATAACCACCATGATGGCAGAAAAAGCATGAGCTCAGGATATATATGCAAAGGATTTCAAGGCCTAGGAGAGATGAGGGAAGGGCTGAATCTCTCTGCGCTGGAGCAAGTACAGTGTCTCTCAAGAATGCAGTTTTCCTTCCCAGAGGGCTGGGCAGTGAGTGAAGCCTTCTTTGAGCTGCTACAGAAAAAAAAAAAAAAAGTAATGAGACAAGAATCTGCTAAAGTTAATTTCTGCAGCTCACCTGGAATAGCCAAAGATGAAATGAGAAAAGGGGAGGCGTATTTTATTAGTGATAAGAAATCAGTTTTATATCAGCACATGTTAGAGACAATGAAAAGAGATTGTCTATCCCTCATAGGTTAGATAGGGGATCATGATGAGATAGAGGAAGGTCATTAGAAGGATAGTAAAGAACAGAGGTATTGCCTATTGAAGAAGAAATGTTGGGAGGAGTATGATTCCCCTGCTTTAGGACCCGGGAAAAACTGAGAATACTAGGAACAGGGCATATTTAGAGAAGCAGTGGGAAGCACTGGCTTTTGGTGAGGTACAAAGTTACATAGTTGGACAGCTAACTTTAACTGGATGTACCTGAACTGCTAATCTTTAGGAAAGATTTTGATAATAGAAAAATAGCAAGAAGCTGTCAAAACCAAAAATCCATAGCTGTCATTATTCCAGCTGTGCCAAGGCTGTGTGTTGTGGTAAGTCACACTAGAATCTGGCTCAGTGACTGCTTCCCCAGTCAGAAAGAAAAGTGGTTTAAAGTATCCCAAGGCAAGTGAGGAGAAACCATCCCCACTGTTGGTAAAAAATAATGACTTGTGACTGAAAATAATGAGCTACATGGCAGATGTGTTCTTTTGTATGGTGGGTTTCAATGCCACCAGTACTAAATTCAACATAGTTTTGACCAAAGGGTGTCTCACATCCTTCCTGTAACTCCTGGCCAAAATCAGAGCTGGAGAGATGAGATCAGAACAGCAAATGGCAAAGGCATTTCCTCGAGCTGGGAGAGAACCAGAGTTAACTCTGCTCTACCTAATTCTGTGCCATCTTCTAGAGCTGAATCTTTAGAGGTTTTCTAGAGACATCCTTTTCCAGGGTCAACATTTTTCCTCCTGTCCTGCCAGAACCCTTCCATTGTGTATAACTAATTAAATATTCATGGGATCAGAGATGGATTGTTTGGCTTTGGGCACTCAGCTGGCTTGTGGTGGGTGATTCCAAGTTCCCACTCCAGGGAGTATGTTGTTTGTACCTGGTGGGCAGGGTCCACATAAGGTTTCACTTACTTATTGTAGAACAGGGGATTGGCAGCAGAGAGGCTTGAGGCTGTGTGAGCACCTCACCTCCTGCGCCATCTCACCATCTTCTTTCTGGTGATGTCTTCTTGGAGATGTATCCTCAGATTTGGGTGTCTGTTGCCCAGAGGGCTGTGCTTCTCACTCTTCATTTTGGATCTGCTGGGCAGAAATGGGAATCCCAGCTACAGAAGAAAAAACTTTGGGGAGGAAAGCCCTCACCTGTGACACTAAAGAGCATCCCAGATCCCCACAGCAATCTTCTGGGTTTGAAGCTTCTCAGCACCTAGCAGAATTAGCCCTAGACAGGTTATTAATGATTGATATTGTTAGTGATTGTACATCTCATCCTACAAAATTTTCACTGACATTAACAGGCCCTCTGATGGTGCTGGCAGTTTTGAAGTGATCTGGAACACTGTTGGACATCTTTTAATTGTGATTTTCACCAATAGAAGAATATGATCAGTTGCTGACTGGGCCAGCCTGAGACCTGTCCCTGTCAGGGATGCTTTCTGTTTCCCCAGCTTTTTAAATTGGCATTTTGTTTGTCAGAAAATGACTTTTTGGTGAAAGGGGGCATTTCAGGGAGGGGTGGAAGGAAAAGGGAAAATATTTTTGGAAAAGAGAACCAAAAAGTGAAATGCCCCACTGAAATGTTTGGTGTTTTAAGAAAAACAAACAAACAAACAACCCTTTCCACCCCTGAGTTCAACAGGTAACAAACATTTCAAGCCTTATCAGTGTCTTCCATAGGGAACGTTTCTCACCAGCTCTTTTCACAGCTTCCCATTCCCATCAAGCTTGAATTGCTGCTGTGAAAAGAACCCGTGGCTTAACGGCTCCTCACTCAGCAGCTCTGCTGTCCTGGTCCATTAGCTCAGAGGAGCTCACATAGCAGCATGTGTGCCACTGGTGAGTTGACAAGTCCTTCACCATGGGACACAGCAGCAGCAGCTACCAGATCTGCTTTTGGAGGTTCCTGCCTGAGTTGTGCAGTGAACAGCTTCAGGTAGTTTGAGGTCTGCATTTGTGGGTGGGGGGGATGTACTTGGTGGGTGAAGAGACACCCTGTCTCCTCCTATATATGTGTGTGCATGTTGGCCTGTAGCTGCTCTTGTGACTGATGGTGGGAGTGGAGACTTGGACCTGTGTTACAGTCCCTGCTGCTGAAAAGAATGAGGGAGGCAAGCTGCTCCATTTTTCTTATTTCCTGAGCATGACAGAGGCAGACCAGAACCTGGATGGGAGATGACATCTTCATCTTCTGCACTGAGAGAATTTTCCAGCTAGAAGCCCTGGGAAAAGGCATGCTCAGAGAGACCTGTTGGCTCACAAGTGTGATGCAGAGCAAGGAGGGACCCAGCTGCACTTTCAGGTGCCAGGCTGACGTCACAGGGCTGGGATGAGGTCTTCCACTCAGGAAGGTCCTTAAGCACACTGCACAGTTCAAGACAGGACTGGTCATTTGCACTCAAGGCAAATGCTCACCTCATTAGTAGTTAGCACCCATGCAGGAGGGATTGGGTCTTTGGGGAACTCAATTTGATCCATGTAAATAGAGCATGTCTGATCTGGAGTCACGGAGGTCATATCTGCATGGATGTTGTGAGCCGGCCTCCTGCTGCATGCAGCCAGCCTGCACCAAGTGAACCCATCTCTATCACACCTGTCACCTGAACAAAGCTGTCCCTTTCACACAGGCAGCACAAATTGTACCTCTAAAGGCCCCCAGAGCCCTTCCAAGACCTTTTCTGTGGTTGACTTGTGTCTCCAGACAGCTGAGACAAGTGGGGCAAAGAGAAGAAGCAAGCTGTGAATGGGAACCAAAGTTGCTGCTAGTCGTGCCCTGGAGACCTTCAAGCCTGAGCAGACTGGTAGCTCCCAGCAGGATGGAGCCAGGCTGGGAGGTGGCAGAGCTCCACAGGGCAGAGGGCTGTGTGACACACTGTAGGGTAGGTGGAGGGCAATCCTGGGGATGGATTGACCCCACATATCTGTATTGGTAGAGTGTGAGAAGCAGGGAAACTGGAGGCCAGCCATGCCACTTTGCCAGCTGCTTTGCTAAACCAGGGGAGCAACAGCCAGTCTCTGAGGAAGGGCAGATAGGTCAGACACAGCAAGCTGAGACCTGCTGCTGGGAATGTATTCCCAGGGAAGAGGGTGTCTCCAGCTCTCTTCTGTGATGCTTCACCCTCAGTGAAAAGCAAAAAGCCCACACTGACTGTAATAAGCCTATAAACTAATTAGCCAGGGGACAATGAGTGATACACTGTGCAGGGGAGAGGTGAGTGTCTTATCTCGTGTTGATGCCAAATGTGGACAACTGGGTACCTTTGTGATGGAAGCCCTAGGGAGTGTCTTGGAAGCTAGAGAAAGCTTTAAAATACTGATTATTAATGAGTATTAATTATATTATTAATTTGTCCCTGAATTGTGAGAGATTTAAGAAAAGGTTTACGATTCATTTGGAGGAACAGGTGAAGGGAAGCTGGGGAGAAGATGGGATCAGTAAGTTGGGGCAGCTTCAGGGCCAGCTTTTCCTGGGCCTGTGAACTATGTACAGAAAGGACAGAGCCGACTGATACCTGGCAGTGCTGACCCTTCATGGCTGCAAGGGGGAGAAGGAGAAGAGCACTGCTGCAGGACACCCTTGCGTCAACTGCAGAGAAAAGCCCTGCTGGCACCAGGAACATGCTGTTTGGGGCGAGGGAGACCCAACTGCTGACCTGCACTGACTCTGATCAGGCACCACCCCCCCCCCCGACATGGTGTGTGCTATGGTGCTCCTGCACCCTTGCAGAGCAGACACAAGGACACCCACCTGGGCAGTAAGTAGGGTGCAAGGATGAGCAGACCCTAGTCAAACACTGCTTACATGTCCTTCTGCTGAGAAGTTCCCTAGCCAATGAACAAAAGTGTCTGGGGTTATTTCTTTTGGCTCAGCCCTGGGCCGTTGGACCAGCCCTGAAACCTGACACCAAACTGCTCCCTCCTTGATTTCTGGTTTAGAGTTCGAAATAGGCAGGAGGGACACCTTCATGCAACCTCCCTGTCCAGGGAAATGGCTCTGCACGAGGCATGAGATATGGGCAGCAGCACAGAGAGCAGAAGGGAGGTTTACTGAGGCTAAAGGAAACCACCCCACAACCCCAAGAAAACCCCCTGTGCATCAGGGCATAAACTGATCATCTGCGGGGGCTGGGAAGGAATTTGTCACCATCTGCCTCTTGTCTCTCTGCTGTGGGGAGTAATAAGCAAGTGAGGAGGGGAGGACTCAGCAGTGTTAATAGTTGGAGAATGGCATTATTCCCCCTGTCTGCACCATATAAATGAATGTGTATTTTTCATAATGGGGGAATACATGCAGGGAGAGAGAAAAAATGTTTTAAAAAAGAAAGAAGGGAAGGGGGGAGGGGGGGGAATGAATCGATATTACAGAAGCATTAGGGCACTCAGGGGAGTGTTTTACTGGGGCCATTAATATACTTCTCAGGTGGTAAAAGCCACTTAGCCTTTAAAAATGATAATGAAATGTTAACTACCCAAAGCATTATTGCTGAGTCACGGAGAGCCAGGCAGCCCTTCAGCTCCCATCTGATTGAGGGGTGCTGGCGGGGTTATCGTCATCCCCAGCCAGCACAGGGAGCGATGATCCGGCATGTCTCTCCTGCTGCATGCAGGAACTGAACAACTGGCAGCCCCAGCCTCCCCCCGCCGCGCTGCTCTGACTGCTCCTCCGCAGCTGCTCCAGGATCCCACGCCAACTGGGCCCACCACCCTAGCCGCTCACCATTGTGCGACAGCACATGCCAGGCACGCCTGATCTGCGATCTGGCCCTGGCACTCCCACAGTGAGTTGCAGAGAGAAAGAAACCCTGGAGCCCCATGTTTGAAGAAGGCACAGTCCCTGCGCTGTGACCCCTCTCCTCTTGCTGTACAAGGACTGAGCCCGTGGGAGGGTGGAGAGGCAAGAGACTAGACAGGATCAGACCCATGACCACATAAATGCTGCAGCTGTGTTGCTATTGAGCCATGAGGAGCAGATCAGGGCTGGGAAGGTTTCTGCTGTCTCTGGAGCTCCAGCGCATGAGGCTGCTTTGAAGCAGAAGGCTGCAGTGGCATGGCCTCGCCTGGCCAGAGAGAATTCCAAATCCATCATTTGGGGGGTGGTCAGCTCCTCCATGGGGAGTGGAGGGGACCTGGCTGTGAAACTCTCCTAAAACAATGCAGGGATGTGATGTGCAAGGGGCTAAGATCCCCCATTGCCTTCCAGGAGACGGCACAGAACAACAGTGGAGGCCTCATGCGTTTCTAGTTTACATTTCACAGACCGCTGGTGAGTGCAGGTACCTGGCTTGTAGCACTGTAAAACATCTGATCAGCATGAGGTGCTGGGCACCCATCCCTTGAAGAACACGCTGATCTTTGGAGACACAAGGACCAAATTGCTGAGCACTTCTGAAAATCAGAGGGGTCAAATTCTGGCTGTGTTCTTGTCAATGGGGGCTTTTGCCCCTACAAGAAAGCAGGGATTCTCATTTCTCATCTTTTATGTATCACTGTCTCATTATTTGGTTGTGAAGGGCCCAAACAGCCCCCCTGCAGTGTCACAGGAGGAAATTCAACAGGCCTACATGGTCCAGCGAGCTGAAGGGTGAGATGAAGGTCTTCTCCTAGGACGATTCAGTGCCCAAGCAGAAAATTAATTTTGTTCCATCCATCTGACTCAAAACCCTCTCTAGTCAGGGAGAGTATGAAACTTTCTTACGAATGTGGATTGAAAGTCCAAGGTAACTGTGAAGGATGCTAGAGAAGAACTGAGTATGTGGAAGGACAGGGAGCAGCTTGACTCCTACAGACACACCATCACTCCCATTCGCAGCCCCTGCTTCAGGCACTACTAAGACAAGTTTCTTGGGTATTTTTTTACTTGGGTGAGTTTGCAGTGTTGGCCTTGCAAGGGTCTTGCAAGACTCAAAATATCCAAATGCCTTTCTTTATCTCAGCACCCCGTGCAGAAGTCACTGTACGTGTGATAGTAGGCTGTATTTGGGAATGCTGGCTTTGGCTCAGCTCTTGATAATTGCATTGTATAGGGCAGAGTTAAGGATATTTGCCAGCCACTCAAAACATGAGTGTCCCCAACCATTTGTGAAGGCCATCCTGGCTGGTGTGAGTCTGTGATGCCTCAATAGCTTGTGGGGGAGGGTCTTGTTTGTCAGCATTTGTCTGGGAATACAGCCCTGAGGTTAATCCGCCTCGAGCAAGTCTGGCTGTGGTGCATGTAGCACTCCAGCCTTCATGAAGCTCAGTGAAGGGCAGTCCCCAGCTGAAGCTAGTAACTATGCATAGCTCTTCAGCTAAGACAGCAGAGAGAACAGGGCAGAAGACAGAACAGGCAAGAAGTAAGATGTACGGTGGTCCAGGCCTGGAACAGGAGGCTGTGTCCCTACCCTTGCACCATAGAGGAGAGGATTTCCTTTGTGCTCTGAGTAGGTGACACTGCAGCAAATCTGCAGGCACAACACAGAGGGTATAGGAAGGGCATCTCCTTCCAGTGAGGCACTCTTGAAATTAAATGGCTCAAAGGGCTTTTTTGTCTACTAAGAGAAATGGTTCTCAAACTGTGGGTCATGACATGCTAGAAGTCGGCTGGGGAACTGCTAAATGGGTCATGCGACTCCAGACTCCTGTGACGCATGGCCATGGGGCTCAAACAAATCAGTGCTCCTCCATCCCCCAGCTCCCTTATTCAAAACACAGCCCAATGAGCAGTCCTCCACCTAACTGGTTCAGGCAGCCTTACTATTAAGAATAAGGCGGCCGCCTTGCACTGAGGCGCTTTATCCCCAGCACCTGCTGTGAACAAAATTGCTTAGGATCAGGTGATGCAAACCAATTTTTCTCGCAGCAGGAGCTGCAGGTAAAGCACCTCAGTGGAGGAGAGCAGTGCTGCTCTGAACTTTGCTGCTGCCCGCCTGAACTCAGGGAAAGAGGAGAAGGGATATTGTGTGCACTCAAGCAGAAGCAGAGAAGATGCCAAGAGAGGAGAGAAGCAGATGGAAAAGAGAGAGAAAGCTCAAGATGAGGAGAGAGCAGGAAGGAAGGAGCAGAGGAAGGATAAAGCAAGAGGGAGGTGAGAAAAGAGCTGGAGCTGGGATGCCACAAAGCAGTGGCCAAGGCAGCAAGAGAGCTGCATCTTCTCTTTCTTGTCCTACAAACCAGACACATATGTGGCAGCAGCTAATCTTCCTGGCTCATGAGCAAAAGGATTCTTTTCATGCCAGTAATCCAAGAGCTACCATGCCATGACTCTCCCAGATCGTCTGCTGTGAATGCACTTACGTGGCGTCCAACTGAATGGGTTAGCAAAATAAAGACAGATGGCAGTGAATTAGCTCTAACACTTCTGCATCACAGTGCAGTCACTGCAGTCTTCGCCACTGCCTCCTCTCAGACCAGTTTGCCCACATGGCAGCTGCATGGCCACCCTTAGTTATGTGCCATCCAGCAGCCCAGCTCCAGAGCTATGACTTATCACCAAGCAAACAGGAAAGATTCACTCTGATTTCTTGTTTGTTTCTTGGAAAAGACACAGAATCACAGAACAGAATGGCTGAGGCTGGAAAGGACCTTTAAAGATCATGTAGTCCAACCCCTAGGCAGGGTCACCTAGAGCGTGTTGCCCAGGACCCTGTCCAGATGGCTTTTGAAAATCTCCAAGGATGGAGGCTCCACAACCTCTCTGGAAAACCTGTCCCAGTGCTCAGTCACCCTCACAGGAAGACAGGTTTTCCATAAGTTCAGACA